>NC_057724.1:35741954-35822058 GCF_004010195.1 Chiloscyllium plagiosum | reverse complement strand
GAACGTGCAAACTCCACACAGTCAGTCGCCTGAGTCGGGAATTGAACCCGGGTCTCTGGCGCTGCGAGGCAGCAGTGCTAACCACTGTGCCACCGTGCCGCCCACTATACTATAGGTCTTCCAACATTCACAGTGAGATAGAGGAGCAAATATGTAGACAGAATCACGGAAAGGTGAGAGAGAAATATCATTATAATTGTAGATGACTTTTACTTTTCTGACATTCACTGGGATCACCTTAGTGTGAAAGGACCAAAGGGATGGAATTTCTGAAGTGCTCAGCAGAGCTTCTTGTGCTCGTACATAGATATTCCTACCAGAGATGGGGCAGTGCTAGACCTAATCTTAGGGAATGAAGCCAGTCAAGTGGTTGATGTTTCAGTGGGTGAGCATTTTGGGGCTAGTGATCATAAATCTGTAAGTTTCAAAGTCATTCTGGAAGGGATAAGGGTAGTCATAGAGATGTACAACATAGAAACAGACACTTCAGTCCAACTTGTCCATGCTCAGTATGTCAGTAGTCCAACAAGGGAAGGGGCTATATTAGACCTGGTGTTGGGGAATGAGCCAGGCCAGGTAGTAGAAGTAGCAGTGGGGGATTTCTTTGAGAATAGTGACCACAATTATGTAAGTTTTAGAATACTCTTAGACAAAGATGAGAGTGACCCTAAGGGATGAGTACTAAACTGGGCCCCGGCCAATTATATCAAAATTAGGCAGGAGCTGGGAAATGTGGATTGGATACAGCTGTTTGAAGAGATATGTGGGAGGCTTTCAAAGATAGTTGAAGATAGTGCAGGATAGGCATGTCCCTTTGAAAACAATGGATAGGAAGTGCAAGATTCTTGAACCGTGGATGACAGGAGAAATCATGTGACTCACCAAGCGGAAAAGGGAAGTGTACATAAGGAACGGGCCTTAGACAAATATCGGGAGAGTAGGACCAATCTTAAACGAGGAATCAAGCGGGCTGAGAGAGGTCATGAAATAACTTTAGCAAGCAGAATTAAGGAGAATCCCAAGGCCTTTTATTCATGTATAAGAAGCAAGAGGGTAACTAGAGAAAACGTTGGTCCTCTAAAGGATAAGGAAGGAAGGTTGTGTTGAACCTGAGAAAATGGGTGAGATTCTCAATGATTACTTTGCATCAGTGCTCAATGAGGAACGGGAGCTGATGAATGCTGAGATGACAGGTAGAAGTTTGTTTACTCTGGATCACATTGACATAAGGAGGGAAGATATGTTGGGTAGGCTAAAGGATATTAAGGTGGACAAATCCCAGGACCGGATGGGATCTATCCTAAGTTGCTGAAGGAGGTGAGAGAGGAAATAGCTCAGGCCCTGACAGATATCTTTGTAGCATCATTAAACACAGGTGAGGTACTGGAGGGCTGCTCATCTTGTCCCCCTGTACAAGAAGGGTAGTAGGGATATTCCAGGTAACTACAGACCAGTGAGCCTGGCGTTAGTGGTTGGGAAAGTTGCTAGAGAAGGTACTGAGAGAAAGGATCTATTTGTATTTGGAAGAGAATGGGCTTATCAGTGATTGGCAACATGATTTTGTGCGGGGTAAATCGTGCCTTGCCAACTTAGAGATCTTTGACGAAGTGACCAAGTTGATAGATGAAGGAAGGGCTGTAGAGGTCATATACATGAATTTTAGTAAGGCATTTGATAAGGTTCCTCATGGTAGACGAATGGAGAAAGTGAAGTCGCATGGTGTGCAGGAGATTGAGGGGGGAGAACTGATTTGAGGTTTACAAAATCATGAAGGTTATAGACCTGGTAGATAAGCTTTTTCCCAGGGTGAGGGATTCAATAACAAGAGGTCATGCATTCACGGTGAGAGAAAAAAAGTTTAAGGGGGATATATGCGGCAAGTACTTTCCACAGAGGGTGGTTGGTGTCTGGAACGCATTGCCAGCAGAGATAGTAGAGGCAGGCACGGTAGATTCATTTAAGGTGCGTCTGGACAGATGCATGAGTAGGTGGGGAGCAGAGGGATACAGATGCTTATGAATTGGGCGATAATTTTAGACAGTGGATTTGGATTGGCACAGGCTTGGAGTGCCAAAGGGCCTGTTCCTGGACTGTAAATGTTCTTTGTTCTTCCATGCTGACAAGATATCCTAAATTAATCTAGTCCCATTTGCTAGCACTTGGCCCATATCCCTCTAAACGCTTTGTATTCATATACCCATCCAGATGCTTTTTAAATGCTGTAATTGTACCAGCCTCCAACACTTCGTCTGGCAGCTCATTCCATACATGCACCAACCTCTGTGTGGAAAAAGTTGCCCCTTAGGTCCCTTTTAAACTTTTCCCCTCAATTTAAGTGTCTAAACTGGGGGAAGGCTTATTTCAATGTCATTAAACAGAATCTGGCAAATAAAGATTGGGTGCAGGTACTTTCTGGTGAATCTACATCTGGAAAGTGCGAGTCATTTAAAAGTAGTATAGTATAGTAAAAGATTCAGAACTAGCATATTCTTCCTTAGAGTGAAAGGAGGGGGCAGCAATCCAGGGAACCCTGAATGTCAAGGGATATCAAGAGTTTTGCAAAGAAAAAGAAGGAAGTATTTGTCAGGTACAGTGTATTGAAAATGGGGGAGGCCCTTCAAAAGGATAAAGAGTGTAGGAGATTGCTTAAAAAGGAGGACAAAGAGAGGTCACAAAATATCTTTGGCAAATTGGATCAAGAAAACCACAAGGCACGTTATATGTATGCTAGGAATAAGAGGGTTACCAGGGAAAGAATGGGACGTATTGAAGACCAAAGTGGCAGTGTGAGTGAGATCTTAAATGAATAGTTCTCATCTGTACTCTCAGAGGAGGAAGACATTGTAGCTGGAGATTTCAGTTGGGATATTGGGGTTCTAGAGCACTTTAAGATTAATAATGAGACATTAGATGCTTTAACGGGCATACAGTTGCACAAATCTGCAGGACCTAATGAGATGTATCCAAGGCTGATTTGGGAGGGAAGGGTGGAAACCCCTCAGGCGGAGATATTTTATACTTAGCTGGCTATAGGTGATGTGCCTGATGACTGGAGAATAATTAATGTAATATTTTTGCTCAAGGAGGGCAGCAGGAATAAGCCAGATAATTATACCACTGACATCAGTGGTCAGGAAATCATTGGAAAAATTCTGAAGGACAGGAGTAATCAATACTTGGAAAGGTAGGATTGATCAGGTATAGTCAGCAAAGATATTTTTAAAGGAAGATCCCATTTGACTAATTTATTTGAGGTTTTTGAAGAGCTAACTAAACATTTTGATGAGGGTGATACAGTTGATGTGTTTTATGTGGATTTCAGTAAGGCCTTTGACAAGGTCCCAAATGGAAGACTGGTCCAAAGGTAGTCAATGGGATCAATTGGGTCATGGGATCCAATGCCAGTTGACAAATTAGATTCAAAATTAGCTTATAAATAGACAAAGAGTGATGGTGGAGGGTTGTTTTTTAATTGAAAGCCTGGGACACTTGCTGGTTTTTTTACATACACTAACAACTTGGACATGGATGCAGAAGGTAAAGAGAGTGTAGGAGGTTGCTTAAAAAGGAGGGCAAAGAGGGGCCACAAAATATCTTTGCCAAAAGTTTGTCGATGACATGAGCATTGGAGGTATTGTTAATAGTGAGGATGATGGTCTCAGGTTGCATTCTGATATTGATCAGCTGGTAAACTGGGCAGAGGAATGGCAGATGGGATTTAATCCTGGTAAGTTCAGAGCAATGCATTTTGTGAGGACTAATAAGGGAAGGATATATCCAATGTATGGTAGGTCCTTAGGGAGTACTGAGGAGCGAAAGGACCTTGGTGTACAAGGCCATAGATCCATAATTGTGACAGCACAGGTGGACAGGCATATGGGATGCTTGCCTTCATTAGCCAGGGTGTACAACTTTACAAAACATTGGTTAGGCCACAGATGAAATTCTGTGTGTAATTCTGGTTACCACACTGAAAAGGATGTGATTGTACAAGAGAAGGTGCAGACGAAATTCACCAGGATATTGCCTGGAATGAAAAATCTCAGTTAAGAGGAGAAACTGGACAAGGTGATTATGTTTTCTGTGGAGCAGAGAGGGCTGAGTGAGGATCAGATTGAGGTACACAAGATTGAGAGACATAGCCAAAGTAGATCGTGAGAATCTCTTCCCCATGACAGACATGTCTAACACCAGAGGGAAAAAAAGAGTTTAAGGTGACGAGCAAATGGTTTAGAGGAGATATGAGGAAAAATATTTTCACACAGAGAGGATGGTAGATATATGGAACATGCCAGAGAGGGTGCTAGAGGCAAGTACTCTTGCAGGATTTGAAAAGCATCTGGATGAGCATTTAAAATGCTAGGGCATGGTAGGTTATAGACCAAGTACGCATAAATGGTATTAGTATTGTTTGGAGTTTGTGGGTCAGTATCAACAGAAAACTATACTTGCAAATGAACGTGTTAATGTGCCAGGTGAGCAGGCTGGCAACTTTTACCAGATAATTTGGGATTGGGGCTGGGAGCATAGTGGCAATTCCCTGTTGGAAGCCACATCCATTCCTGTTAGATTCATGTATCATCCCTATCTTGCTCATCCTAACATGTCAAACCCAGTCCATTACCCCTGTCATTGGGTCTGTCTGTCTGTCATATCCCACCAATACTAGCCTCCATAACCACCTTTTCTGTAGTTCCCACAATGGCCACTGCTCTAACTTGGCTCTCGCAGGTCTATAGAGCTGACAGCCAATTGACTTGGCTGTCACCTTTCTAAGGAAAGACTTACTCCCTAGATGGGGGCAGAAGCCTCACCATGAGCCAAAATAATGCCTTTCAAATGTAAAGTGGTTGTTCGGCAGCTTTTTGATGGGTGGGCTCATAACTGATCTGCGAAATGTTGGTATCGTGGAATATGGCATCTTGTAAAATCCAGCCCCACACATTTGAGCGGTGTACTCAACCTCTTCTTACCAGGGATTGATCTTGTGAATATTAGTTGTATCCCTCTAAGGCAGGTATATCCTTTCCTTTTATAGTTTTTTAACTGAGACCAAAGCTTGCCAAAGCAAGACAGAGCTAAGCAATCTCAAAATCGATAGATCAGATTTAAACTGTATTCCTACTGCATTCAACTCTGAATGATATTGAATAATTGAACAATTTAACAGGATGGGGTGTTTCACAAATATCCCCATCCTCAATTATGGAGGAATCCAGCACATTGGTGCAAAGATAAGGCCAAAAGATTTACAACGATCTACAATAACAACCAAGAACTGTGGATGCTCAGTTTCTGAGATGGTCCCCAGCATCATTAACCTCAGTCTTCAACCAATTTAATTCACTACGCATGATATCAAGAAATGGCTGAAGGCATTGAATACTGTAAAAGCTATGACAATATTATAGTATTAGCGCTGAAGATATGTTGCAGAATTAGCTGTGCTCCGAGCCAAGCAATTCCAGAGCAGCTTCAACACTGGTATCTACCTGGCAATGTGAAAAATTGCCCAGTGTATGGCCTTTCCACAAAAAGCAAAACAACTTAAACCTGGTTAATGACTATTCTGCCTACTCTTGATTTATCAACATTGTGATGAAAGGGGTCACTGACGACAGTGCTATCAAGCAGCACTCACTCCAATAATATCCTGGTAATCAAAACTCAATTTTGGTTTTGCTTAGGCTGCTCAGCTCCTGATCTCATGACAGCCTTGGTTCCAGCATGGACAGAAGAACTATACTCAAGGGATGAGAGGAAAGTTCTTGACATCAGGGCAGCATTTTGCTGAGTTTGACATCAAGGATCCTAGCAGAGTTGATGTAATTGAGGGTGGGACGATTCTCCATTGACTAGAGACAGGCCCAACAGAAAGGCAGATGCTTGTGGTCATTGGAGTTGATTCATATCAATCCCAGGACATCACTACTGGAGTTCCTTAGGATTGTGTCCTAGGACCAATTTTCTTCATTGGCTTCATCATCTTTCGATCTTCCTCCATCATCAGGTCAAAAATTAGAATGTTTGTAGCTAATCACACCATTCGAATAAGATATTTTGTGATTTTTCAGAGACACCAAGAAAAAACAAAAAGGAAAAAAAAACTAATTGTGTCTCTGTGATTAATGCTAACAAAATTTGGTGGCTTGCCCTAGGATTTAAACCATTTTCTGTGTTCAAAAGTTATTGATCAATAAATCAAGAAGTCATAAATGGAGGACAGAAAAGATTCCTTGATATTTGCAGCAGTGACTGGTAACTAAACCATGATTCCTATTGTAGCTCAAGCTCGGTAGTTGTTAACAATGAGAGAAATCGTGGTCTCAAAACTGATACAATAATCTGTAACCTTTAAAAATAAATGTACTGTTGAGATGCAAAAAACAAATTGAATTGTCCAAATAGCTGGTGTGCTGAATATGTTATAAGCAAAGCCTTTTGCACTATGCATTGGTGGTAGTCCTCACTTAAAAACGGAGACATTTTCTGACAAGAATTTTGTGATGCCTGCTTCTACCAATGATGGTGAATGACATGATTGTGGCAAGTAATTAGGTAAGCACAAGATATTTTAATGAACCTGTACAGACACATTATAACATGTCTGGAGCAGGTAGAACTTGCTCCTCCTGGCCCAAATGTAGAGCATTACCATTGTGCCATGAATCCTGATGTGTGGATCAGTAAGTTACTCCTGTGTCACATTCATGCCTGGCATTTACATGTTGCAGAATTTTGGGCAATGGTGATCTGTCAACATTTTTTGGGCTGAGCATTAAAGCTTCACACCCTGATGCTTCATCAGTGTATTCAACACAAATGCAGTCATGCATCAGCTGTTTCTTCTTTGACATCTAGGAAGTCTCAATGTAAACTGTTCTTGTGCCAGTGACCAACTTAAGTAAATACAGTTGCACACCTCCATTCTGACTTTGAACTGCTGACCTTCGCTTGCATTATCATTACAATTATATATTTGACATATTTTAAATGCTCAAAAGGGGTATCCAGTACAACATGACTACTGACTACATAATCTATGGAAGATTAGCATGTGTATATAGCTTATTTTTAGGTATGAATAGAGGAACCATACACATTTTCTTGTTTATTGGGAAGTGAGAACTTCTGTAGGGCCAGTGGACTGTATCTGATTTTCTATTTTTTGTGATTATCAACCCACTTTGTTTTTTTCTGTTGATCTAATAATGATCTTTATAAATTGACTTTGAACACTGCAGAATGCACACATTTGATCCAGGGAATTTTCGTCCTTTATATCTATGCTGACATGAAACTCAGTGCCATTATCATCCAGAGATAAGGGTTGCTGATGTAGATCTCTCAACTTGTTGGAGATGCAAGTGAGTTTAAGCAGCTTTTGCATTATGCAAAGACTGATTTTGGTGGCTCTTTAACTCCCACTGTACCGATGGCATGCAGCTGGGCTGCAACTGGAGTATGAACTCACTGGAATTAAGTTACAGATAACTTAGTGGGCTATGTATATTGGATGCTGGGCCACTAATGCGGATGTTGTGGAATGTAAGAAGAGATTAGCCATTTAAATTTTTAAGTCTGCTCAGTTACCACATCATTGGGATCTCTGTGTTTAATCTAACGTTTTGTGCGAATTTGTGCTATGAACTTTCACCTAGTGATAACTGAATTAATACGGTTTCAATTTAATTTCACTTAATATTCTTGTAGATGCAGGGTGGGCAGATTTTCATTCCATTAGTCTAGACATGATTTGATCCCAGGTTCCAGAGGTGAAGGATCATTATTCAACCAGGCTATGTCATGCAATTCTCTAGCTATTTGATGGATCACTTTCAGATAGAAGTTTGGACTGGCCTGCTTATTCAGCTAACACAACGAGGGCTATGTTCAGCATAAACAAGTCTCGGAAATTACGCAAGACCTTTCATTTCTGGGCATGCATGTCTGTCTTAGACTATTGGAATTTAGATTCTGTTTAATTGTTAGCAAAATGGATTTCTGAATTGTAGCAAGCAGCTGCCTCTATGAACTACTAAGCCCTTACACTGAGGAAAGCCCCTACTTGGACTGAGTTCAGGAATGCATTTTCCAGTTGTTTTTTGGTTTGAATCCTATTTCGTTTTATTTAATTTTATTCAATACTCTTGAGAAAGTAAAGAAACTGAATTCGCCCTCTTGTTTCTCCTTGGGGCTCTGTTCAGGGTTAGTAAAGATATACCATGCATTGGCTATAACTATATTTTTTTGAAATATGAAGCTCCAATGTTTCAGTTCTGGTTTCCTTGCACATTTCACAAGCCTTGATCTCTACCTTTCCATTGATAGAATTTGATTGTTCCACTGAGCTCACCGTCATCAACGATGGTACAAAAAAACTTCGATAAATCAATGCTTCTGGCACGTGAACCTTTTTGAAATTAGGCAAAATTTGAAATGTTTCACGGATGCTTTACAAAAACCTTACAGAAACCAGAGATGAACTGGGAGTTATGGGGCTGGGAGGGGCTCTGAACAGTTGCATAAGAAGAAACTGATGGTCCTGGGCTTCTTGAATAATTTCTTTTAACTCGATGTTTGGAATCCAGGGTCCGCTTTACTGCCCTTATGTAGTTCATTGGAACTTCATGTGTGGTCTCACCAAAACAATGCTGTTTTAAAATGTTGATTTTTGCTTTGTAATTTACAAATACAGAAATGCAATTTAGCAAGTAATTTATTTGGTTGTTATAGTTGTATTGTTAATTAGCAAGTGTTAAATCTGTGGTAGTCCCACATTCTCAAAAAGATTTATTTCACTTATTTTTGCCACAGAATATATCAAGTTTCTTCCCTTTTTTTTGAAGCAGCTGATTCTCAGTCAGTCATTACAGTATGGAAAGAGGCCTTGGCATCTCCACATTATCCTTCTGCAGAAGAACTCCAGTCAGTCACTCCATACCACTCCTCTATCTCACGATCCCTAAAGGTTTATTTTCCTCAACTACCTATCCAGTTGCATTTTGAAAACATTGCTTGTCTCTGCTTCCACCACTCCCTTAGGCAGCAGGTGTCAGCTTTTAAGGCAGTAATGAAGATGGCGATCAAATTTAAACTGGAGTCAATTGTTTTCCCCAGGACCTTTCATTAACTAAAATGTTTTTTTTGAAAAGATAGACTCAAAATAGCTACAGTGGTGATTTACCTACGATTAAGAAACACTTATGAGGCTCTGGTACTTGAACAAAACCAACCACAGTAAACTATCATTTATCGAAACAAATTTAAACTAGATAATTGATTCTGCATCAAAAATCTCAAACTATCTGTTTTACAGTTGGATTATAATTCACACTGGAAGATGAAAGGCTAGTCTGTCAATTGGTTCGCTTGAAAAGACAATTTAACTAGATTCAGGACTACACACTGGAGCATATTTCAATTGCTAATATTAAACATCAGAACAGAGAAAAGAAAAATGGACTTGTAAGAAAGGAATGGAAGACCCTTACTCTTTCCCTTTCTGCCTTCCTATGGACATGATGAGAACCTCAAACAGCAGCCTTTTAAAGTGGATATGAGACAAGTCAAAGCAGACTTGATTGTGACCTCTTGTGAGTACAAAGTTAACAAGGGACTGATGACCGCTGCTCAGCAGCAAGCCACTTTCTTCAGATTATGTCCCAATCTGCAGGCACATGCACAAGAATAGTGATTAAAAGCCTGTTTCAACCCTACTAGAATATACTAGTGAGCCTGAATTCACTCATGTACCAGCCTTTTAAGTAAGCTGAGAATGTCACAGTTGAAGAATTATCCCCTAATTCACATAATGTTGCAGGTAACGGCTTTCTCCCACTTGAGTGCTGCAAATCTGTGAAAAGAAAGCAGGATTATTTTTCATCCTAAATTCGGGAATTCGTTCAGAGTCGAAAGGAGTCAGAACTACAAAATTTTAAATCAGTCTGCAATGCATATCCCTTCAACTACCAACATTAGCATGCCAGTGACTCCACTGCAATGGCTATAATATTAAGATGTATCAAAAGGAGAGATAATGGTGATAAGATGAAGTTAATAACTGTCTACTTGAATGCATGTGGTATTTAGAACAAAATAGATTAATTAACCTCGCACAGGGTAATGAGAGTGATGTTATTGTCATTGCAGTAACATGGTTACAAGGTGATCAAAGATGGTAACTACATTTTCAGGAGCATGTGACTTTCCAAAAGGACGTGCAGTAGGGAAAAGATGGTGGGGCAGAATTGGTGGTACAAAACCAAGAGGTATCATAGCAAGAAATTATCATAGCAAGGAAGATTAGAATCCATATTCGTGGAGGTTAGAAATTAAAAGGGGGAGAAAAGGAGACTAGGAGGAGTAATCTATAGGTCCCCTAACAATAGCTATACAGTTGAAGAGAGAATAAATCAGGAAATAATGAGGGCATGTAACAAAGGTGGTATATTAATCATGGTGACTTTAATCTTCTTGTAGATAGATTGGCAAATGAAACCATGTGCAAGAATTTCGAGTGAATTTGGGACAGTTTCCTCAAACAAATTTTCATGGATCCAACAAGGGATCAGGTTAATTTAGATCTGATGATATGTAATGAGGCAGATTTTAATAAATAATGTTAAAGATACCTGAGGAAATAGTGACCATAACCACAGTACAAATTAGCACTCAGTTTGAGTGGGAGGAAATTGGATCAGAACCAACTATCCTAAGCTTAAATGAGAGAAACTCTGAAGGAATGAGTGCAGACCTGGCTGGAATGGATGTAGGAAAGAATATAGCAGCAATTATTGGTTGAGATCAATAGCAGATATTTAAGAAAATTGATCATGGCTTACAGCAAAGGGATACTCCAGTGAGGAGGGAACATACAAGGAAGGGGAAAAGCTAACTATGGTTAACCAGGGAAGTTAGAGAGACCATCAGATTAGTAGGAAAAAAATGCAGTGTGACAAAGATGTAAAAAAAGTAAGTCAATGGATTGTGCAAGTTTTAAAAACTAACAAAAGATGATCAAAAACATGGGAGAAAATAAACTTGGAATGTAAACTTGCAAGTAAAAATAGCAAGTATTTATTTAAATATATAAGGAAAAGAGAATCCAAAGTGAATATAGGACTTTTAGGTAATGAGGCCAGTAAACTAATGGGGAATCAGGAAAAGCAGAAGAGATAACTAAATACTTTGTCAGTCTTGGCAGCAGGTGACACTAAAAATAATCCCCAAATCACTAAATATTCAAGGGGCAAAAGAACAAGAAATAAATACATTAACTATCAGTAGAGAAATTATGCTAGGGAAATGACTAGGGCTAAAGACTGAGAGGCCCCCTCACCCTGATGGAATGGATCCTAGTATATTAAAGGAATTAATTACAGAAATAATGGAGGCACCGAAAGTAATCTTCCAGGAGTCTATAGAATTTTGGGAAGGTCCCAATGGATTGGAAAACTGTCAGAGAAACACCTTTATTGAAAAGAGACTGAGAATGAAAAACAGGTAACTATAAGCTCGATAACTTCCGTTATTGGGAAAATGTTAGAGTATTATACAGGGTGCTGCCTGACCTGCTGCGCTTTTCCAGCAACACATTTTTCAGCTCTGATCTCAAGCATCTGCAGTCCTCACTTTCTCCTATTATACAGGGTGCAAGAGCAGAGCATTTTAGAAATACATGATATGATCAAAACTGAGTCAGCATGTCTTTGTGAAGGGAAATCATGTCTGACAAGTTTACCAGAATTCTTTGAAGATAATAAATAGAATAAATAAATGGGAAGCAGTGGATGTAATATATTTGGATTTTTGGAATGTATTTGGTAAGATACCACACACTGGCTACTTAATAAGATAACCACCAATGGTATTGAAGTAGTATATTCATATAGATAGAATATTGGCTAACTGATAAAACACAGAGTTGAGATGGGCGGAGTGAGGGGAACATGCACATTCAGGCTGGCAACCTGTAACTGGTGAAGTCCCACAGGGATCAGTGACGGAATCATAATTATTAATAACATACATTAATGACTTGGATGAAGAAAATGAGTATACTGTACCTAAGTTTGTGGGTGCCACAAAAATAAATAGTAAGGTAAGTCATGAGGATGACAGAGCGCCAACAGAGGGATATAGACCGGTTAAGAGAATGGGCAAGAACTTGGCAAGACCGAACATAGTATAGTAAAATGTGAGGTAATGTCCTTTTTCAGGAAGAGTAGAGAAGCTGAGTTTTATTTAAATGGGGAATGACTTCAAATGGGATGGCACAGTGTTTCGGACTGCTGCCTCATGGTGCCAGGTTCGATTCTAGCATCAAGCGACTGTCTCCATGCAGTTTGCACATTCTCCCTGTGTCTGTGTGGGTTACCTCCTGCAGTCCAAAGATGTGCAGATTATTTGGATTGACCATGCTAAGTTACCCAAAGTGAACAGGGATGCACAGGCTACGTGGATTAGCCATGGGAAAATGCAGAGTTTATATGGTTGGGGAGGGGATGGGGAAGAGGGATGGCTATGGATTGGATACTCTTTGGAGTGTTGGTGTGAACCCGATGTGCCAAATGGCCTGCTTCCACACTAAAGGTATTCTGTGATTCTATAATGATGATTTCATGACTGCAGAATTCTATGGAACAGAGGGATTTGAGAGTCTTTGTTCATGAATGACAAAATGCTAGCATCCGAGGTCAGCAGTGGGGAAGGTTTGCTAAAATGATACAAGGCAATAGTTAGACCACAGCTGGAATGCTCTGTGTAGTTTTGGGCCTGTTCGCTAAGAAAGATATTGGAGGCAGTTCAAAGAATATTCGCTCGGCTGATACCAGATATGGAGGGACTGTCTTACGAGGAGAGGAATAGAAGATCGGGACTGTACTCATTAGAATATAGCGATGAGAAATCACGTTATCGGAACTTGGCAGGATAGATGCAGAGAGGTTGTTTCCCCTGATAGGAGACTCTAGAACAAGAGGCCATACTCTCAGGATAAGGTCAGAAATCACACGACACCAGGTTATAGTCCAAAAGGTTCATTTGAAATCACAAGCTTTCGAAGTGCTGTTCCTGTCACTTAAGACAGACTAGTTGAAATTTTCTCTCTGAGGGTAGTGAATCTGTGGTATTCTTTCCAACAGAGGACTGTTGAAGCTGGGTAATTGTGTATTCAAGGCTGAGATTGACAGATTTTTAATCAGCAAAGGAATCAAGGGTTGTGGGGAAATGGCAGCGAAGTGGTCTTGAGGATTACTAGATCAACTATGATCTCATTTAATGGCAGAGTGGATTCAATGGACCGAATGACCACCTGCTGCTGAGTCTCATGGTTGAACTATTCAGCCTTCATGAACAATTCAGAGACTCATCCATATTTCTGAATTTTTAAATGTTTTTTGGACTTGCATATTATTTCTGATCAATATATATGTTACATATGATTCTTCTTGCACTTAGTAATTCATAATTTCACTCACTGTTAATCAAGGAAGTCTTGTTACATGGGCGTCTATTGTAACATAAGGGTCTTCAAGAAATGTATCTATGATGGAAGAGATCTTTTTTGAATTAATCTTGTTGCACTCCAATTGAACAAGTGTAAATGAAGAAGAAAGACCAGTTCATTCCTCCGCACCCAGCCTTAATAATTTGGGGTATCCCATCTACAACTGCAACTAATAGGGAAACTTGACCCAGGGTCTAGCTGGATCATTCAAGAATATCTTGTAATTGACTTTGTTTGAGATAGTTAATTATAGCTTTGGTTGAAATATAATATATCTGCATGCTAAAAACAAAAAATACATTTGTTGTTACCAGTGGGGAGCTGAATCTCAACGCCTCCATATCTGGGCATAAGACCAATCATTATCATTTGCTGTATTATGAAGTTCTTTCTTGCATTGCCCCTGCATTTTGTGTCTAAAATCAGAATTGAAAAGCGAGAAACAGCTTGAAAAAAGGACACCATTTTAGATAGAATGAGTGTGCTGATTGTTAAGGCCATATTGGCATGAAGAGCAGCAAAAATGGTGCAATGTGTGTACAAATCTCATGTGTCTATGTAAAACACGGCCCTTAATCTTTATGCATGTAGCTTCTAGCATATGCAAATGCATTACCCTGCAGGCATGGCCGATGATCTTGAATTGGTTTTTGGTGTAACTCTTAGCATAGTGCCGATTCATTACTAAATGGTTTCCAGTAGCAGAATCACATCTAACGGTGGAGATAATTTTCTGCGGCTTGGAAGCATGAATCATTTGAGCATAAATGGCCTACTGCTAGCAGCAAATGGTCAACAGGATGAGTTGTTTGAGATGGTTTGCTAGTAGTTGGGACAAGTGCTACAGTTTTTTTTTATTTATGGGACATGGACATCACTGACTAGGCCAACATTTATTGCCCATCCCTAATTGCTCAAAGGGCAGTTAAGAATCAACCACAGTGCTATGGGTTTGGAGTCACATGTAGGCCAGATCAGGCACCAACACTGGAGCTTGTTATATTATCCATTTGTATGGTAGGCAAAGTGTCTTCTGCCTTGGCAGCAGCATCCTGCTTATGGAGAAAACGACTCGTGGATTTACTGCAAAGTAGGAGCATGAGACAGCTAGCCTCACTTGTCATTGAAATTTTGTTTAGTTCTCTGCAACTAATTTGTTTGGCCAAGCATTTGGTCATCTACTCTAGTGTCTCCTCATATGCCTGAGTGTCATGTTTTGTTTTAAAATGTTCCTGTAATGTGCTTTGGATATTTAATTACATTACAGACACTATATAAATAGAAATTCTTTATATCCACCATGTTCAAGTGTCCTTGCATGATGTTTATTTTCTTCCAGACTAGCTGCAGCTACTTTTGAAATAACAGGAAATTTCCTGTTATGAATACATTCACTAGTTTGATTTTAACATTCCAACGAAAGCATTTATAGAGTAGACAGGAATGAAACAATGCGATGAAGGATTACAGCAAGGTCCCCGTCTTTAGCATTTGACAACAGTTTGTGGATTGCTGAATTGTTTGAGTTTTAATGTCCTGCTGGGTTCTTTAACTTTTGAAGCAGTATACAATTTACCTAAATGTCTATGATGAAGCTTCCTTTGTTACCTTTGATAATTGACAAATTATTTTTCTATCACAGGAGCTAAAAATCACAGGAGGGATATGAGAGGAACATGTTGTTTGTGCTTTCACAGGGTCTGGATATTGCTGGCGAAGTCAGCATTTTCTGCCAGTCCTTTAATTGGCTTGTAAAAGGTTGTAGTGCATCACAATCATAAATGGCTACAGTGTACGGGGTGTCGGTACACCCACAATCCCGTTAGTTGTAGAATTTTGACCGAGCAACAAGAATCATCTGTGATATAATTCAGGATGGTGTGTGTTTTGAAGAGCAACTTACGGTTCGTGGTCTTCCTACACATCTGCTCTTGTCTTTCTAGATGGTAGAGATCATGGTTTTGGTGCTGCTGCCAAAGGAGTCTTGCTGCAGTGTATCTTGTACGTGGTACACAACTGTTCCCACTCTATCCCCACGAAAGAATTTTGAATGCTGAAAATCAGAAACAAAAACAGGAAGTTGCTGGAAAAGACCAGCAGGTCTGGCAGCATCTGTAACAAGACAAAAAATGATTCGGGTGACCCTCAGAACTGTTGGTAGCTGGTCGGGTCACTGGCCCCAAAACATTATTTCTGATTTCTTGCCACAGGTGCTGCCAGACCTGCTGAGCTTTTCCAGCAACTTTGTTTTGGTTTCTGATTTTCAGCATTCGAAATTCTTTCGGTGAGATATAGTGGGAACAGTTGTGTACCATGTACAGGATACACTGCAGCAAGACTCCTTTGGCAGCAGCACCAAAACCATGATCTCTACCATCTAGAAAGACAAGGGCAGCAGATGCTTAGGAAGACCACGAACTGTAAGTTGCTCTTAAAAACACACACTATCCTGAATTATATCACAGATGATTCTTGTTGCTAGGTCAAATTTCTACAGCTAATGGGATTGTGGGTGTATCTACACTCCATACACTGCAGCCATTTATGATGGTGATGCACTACATTACAAGCCAATTAAGGACTAGCAGAAACTGCTGACCTAGCTAGCAACATCCAGATCTTGTGAAAGCACAAACAAAATGTTCCCCTCATACCCCTCCTGTGATTTTTAGCTTCTGTGATAGAAAAATAATTTTTCAATTATCTGTAACCATTATCAATAGCCGTTTTCTGTTTTTGTTCTCACTATACATTGGTGATGGAGGGAGAAAATATTTAAAGTGGTGGATGACATGTCAATCAAGTGGCCAGGTTATTCCTGGTTGGTATTGAGCTACTTAAGTGTTAGAGGTGTATTCATTCAAGCAAAAGGGAACTACTGCATTAACTCCTGACTTGTTCCCTGTAGATAGTAAATTAGCTTTGGGGAGTCAGGAGTTGGGTTGCTCACCATCGAATTCCCAGCCTCTGACCTGCTCTTATAGCTGCAGTATTTATATGGCTGATCCAGTTTAGTTTCTGGTCCATGGTGACCCCAGGATGTTGACAGTGGGAGACTGAATGATGCCAGTGCCATTTTGTGTTTAGGGAATGTAGTTAGATTTTTTGTCTTGTTACACAAATGCCAGGCAATGACTGTGTCGTGAATGTTGCATGCTATCAGCCTGAGTTGATTAATCAATCAGTAAGTGTAGGGAAGTCTGTAGAGCAAGACCAAAGGAAAGTGATGTTTTAGCTATGCTTTTAAAAAAAACTGTTTCCTCATATCCAGACTCAGAATAGTTGGCCTGAGGGCACGACCTAATTGAACTGCAGTCTTAGTTCCTTATGGCTGTTATGAGAGCAGCACTTTTCATTTCTTACATATTTTTGGGCGACAGGAAGGGTTTGCGTTTACAAAATTTTTCACGCTGATGTTTTTTTTACATCTTTTCCGGGCATTGTTTCCTTGCTGTTTCTATCTCAGTTCCTGTATTATAATTGGATTTTTTTTCAAAAGCGGCTGTAAAACAAACATTATCTGATTTGGAACTGAATGTGATGAAAGGGTGAGATGAAGTCAATTTAAAAAGGAGCGAGGGAAACTCTCTTTTGTTGTAGACACAATGATTGGCTATAACAAGCTTGCAAAAAAAATTGATTGTTCGGTAAGTTTTCCGTTTACTGTCCTGTGTTGTCCAACTGAAAAGACCAGCATCTGGTTTGACTTGTTCCTATGTTATTTTGCTGTTTTAAATATCTCTGTTCACAGCCAGCAGCTTTCCGGCAATGTCCTTTTATGACTTACTGTTGTATCTTACATCTCTAGTTGGAAACTTCACCAGTAGAATATAATTGCCATAAGGGCAGCAATTTCATGAAATTGCAGTGAGTCTATGAGAAAGAAAGTGACCCATAAGTTTTGACAGACTGAGTGAGTGAGTTTCCTGAGCAGGCATCAAGGAACAGGCTGGAGTCTTGTGAGAATCTGTTGCAGTGCCACTGGAATCGCGACGACACCAGAGAATTCTATTAGTGAGTATTAAATGACAGTGAAGGTATTGACACAAAGCATCATGAGCTATCATCTGAAATTTAGCTACCCTGTACTCAAATTAATTTTTGAAATGAGCATTTTATAATATTGTTTTAATATTAATTTGATGTAGTTGAGAAACAATTGATTAAGCATTTTTAATGGATTTACTTGAAGTGATTTAAGTTGAACCAAGTATTTATCGTTAGGATATTAGTAAATTGTTGGACGTATTTTAAAATACTTTTCTGTAAATTGTTGAAAAAATCTAACCGTGCAGTTGGTTATGTTGAAATGTCTGTGGTTACAAGTGTACCACTGGTAACATTAATTTGGGAGCAATTTGAAATGATAAATTGTGTGTCACCCAAGAATGCTTCACAATATTAAAGTCGCTTAACTCAATTGTGGTTTCTTTTATCTGATTCAGTATATTGGCAACAGAACATTTGTATTTATGTGGTATCCTGCCACCTTTTTCAGAAATTAATCAAGTCTTCACGTACAGTGAATTATTTTTAAATACAGTAGTTGATGTGGACAAATATAACAGCCAGATGTCCCATTACAGTTAGAGTAGTCAAAATTCACAGCGTAATATGAAGAGTGACGCTAATAATGAGTGTATTAAAATCTTATAAATGTTCGTCCAAAAGTGGCCTAATCAAGTCATAGAGCGCAACATTCATCTTGTTGATCCTGCAAGTTACGTTTTGGTGTGTTTTATTTTTCAGGAGAAGGTTGTTGTGTATCTTGTTTTCTTTGAGAACAGAATTGTTTGGTCTGTATTACGTTTTTAAATTTTTTTTCTTGAGCAATATAGACTGGAATTACTTTTTGTGATACTAGCTATTGAAAGCTGTTGAAAATGTTTTTCTCGCTGTTATCATAATAGTATGTATTATCTCATTATAATTGGTTAATTTTGTGATTAAAATAGCAAAAGCTAGTGTTGCGAAGAACGAGATATGAGATTCCAAAAGCTTTGAAACCCAAATTGTGCACCACTGTCATTTCAAGCAAGAAAACGTGTTATTCTTACCTAGTTTGGCTAATGCATAACTCCAGAACCAAAACAATGTAACTGACTCTTAACTGCACTCCAAAGTAACCTGTATAGTTAAAAGGTTCTCTTAAACTGTTCAGTGTTACAAGAAGGTGACACATCATAAGTCACTCAAGGCAAGTAAAGATGATTGAGTTTTTTGAAGAAATAACAAAGAGGATTGATGAGGGCAGAGCAGTAGATGTGATCTATATGGACTTCAATAAGGCGTTCGACAAGGTTCCCCATGGGAGCCTGGTTAGCAAGGTTAGATCTCACTGAATACAGGGAGAACTAGCCATTTGGATACAGAACTGGCTCAAAGGTAGAAGACAGAGGGTGGTGGTGGAGGGTTGTTTTTCAGACTGGAGGCCTGTGACCAGTGGAGTGCCACAAGGATCAGTGCTGGGTCCTCTACTTTTTGTCATTTTATATAAATAATTTAGATGTGAGCATAAGACGTATAGTTAGTAAGTTGGCAGATGACACCAAAATTGGAGGTGTAGTGGACAGCAAAGAAGGTTACCTCTGATTACAACAGGATCTGGACCAGATGGGCCAATGGGCTGAGAAGTGACAGGTGGAGTTTAATTCCAATAAATGCGAGGTGCTGCATTTTGGGAAAACCAATCTAAGCAGGACTCTTACACTTAATAGTAAGATCCTAGAGAGTGTTGCTGAACAAAGAGACCTTGGAGTGCAGATTCATAGCTCCTTGAAAGTGGAATCGCAGGTAGATAGGATAGTGAAGAAGGCGTTTGGTATGCTTTCTTTTATTGGTCAGAATATTGAGTACAGCAGTTGGGAGGTCATGTTGCTGCTGTACAGGACATTGGTTAGGCCACTGTTGGAATATTGTGTGCAATTCTGGTCTCCTTCCTATTGGAAAGATGTTGTGAAACTTGAAAGGGTTCAGAAAAGATTTACAAGGGTATTGCCAGGGTTGGAGGATTTGAGCTATAGGGAGAGGCTGAACAGGCTGGGGCTGTTTTCCCTGGAGAGTCAGAAGTTGAAGGGTGACCTTTAGAGGTTTACAAAATTATGAGGGGCATGGATAGGATAAATAGGCAAAGTCTTTTCCCTGGGGTCGGGGAGTCCAGAATTAGAGGGCATAGGTTTAAGGTGAGAGGGGAAAGATATAAAAGAGACCTAAGGGGCAACTTTTTCATGCAGAGGGTGGTACGTGTATGGAATGAGCTACCAGAGGATGTGGTGGAGGCTGAGACAATTGCAACATTTAAGAGGTATTTGGATGGGTATATGAATAGGAAGGGTTTGGAGAGATATGGACCGGGTGCTGGTAGGTGGGACTAGATTAGGTTGGGATATCTGGTCGGCATGGACGGGTTGAACTGAAGGGTCTGTTTCCATGCAGTACATCTCTATGACTCTATGACAATAAATGTTTGGCTAATTGTGCCCACATCCTGAGTATGAACGGCGACAAAGGTAAATGGTGTTAAACAATCCATCCACTTTTGTTACCATCAACAATTATTAGATCAGAAGTCAGACAACACCGGGTTATAGTCTAACAGGTTTATTTGAAATCGCAAACTTTTGGAGTGTTGCACCTTTGTCAGGTGAAGTGCTTCGTCCACATCATAGCAATTATTAGCATCATGCTTGAAAATGTTTCAAGCTAACAGGAAGCATTCTTTTTGTTCATTCCTTAGATGTGTGTATGTGTGTTCCTGGCTAGGCCAACATTTTATTGTTCATCGAGATTTCTTTCACCCAACAACTATGAAGGAACAGTGATATAATTCCAAATCAGGAAGTTGTGTGGCTTGCCACAAAACTTGTAGCTGGTGGTGTTCCCATGTATCTGCTGCCCTTGTCCTGTGGGTGATGGAGGTTTGGAGTGTGCTATTGAAGGAACCTTGGTGAGGTTCTGCAGTGCATCTTGTAGACCATGCACAATACTGCTACTATACACTGGTGGATAGACTGAATGTTCAAGGTGGCGGATGTGGTGCTCATCAAACAGGCTGCTTTATCCTGAGTTACGACTCCTAAGTGTTGTTGAAGTGCATTCATCCATCCATCCATCATACTCCTGATCTATGCTTTGTGGTGACGAGAGCTGAACTACTCACCACAGAATTCCCAGCCTCTAACCTGCTCTAGTAGCTGACATTTTTATGGCAGCTCTAGATAATTTTCGAATCAATTGTAACTTGTTCTCAGATTTTGTTAACTCACTTACATTTCAGAAACCCTTTTAAAAAGTGCAGTTTAGTTAAAGTAGCAAAATCAAAATGGCCTCATCTCTTGTAATCCTGCATGACCTCTTTTGTGGTTGTAATAGTTGGAGATTTGATCGCCATCCATATGTGTTGAGAATGTAGGTTGCTCTGGAGTGGGCATAGTGAAACATTTAGTTTATAAATTAATTATCTGATGTTAGATTTGTTAAAATTGTATTGACGTCTTTGTCAGAACTTTAAGAAATTCAGGAGGTGTGAGGTGAATGCAGTGGCCAGTACTAAGGAGAAGGTGCTGGGGAAGATGAAAGGTCTGAAGGTGGATAAATCAGCATCAGATGAACTACACCCCAGGGTTCGGAAGGTGATAGTTGAGAATTGTGGAGTCTTTGGTGGTGATCTTTTAGGAGTCACTGGATTCAAGGAGGGTCCCAGACATCTGGACAATGGTTAATATAATACCCCTGTTTAAGAAGGGGGGGGAGGCAGAAGACAGGAAATTATAGGCCGATTAGCCTGACTTCAGCCTTTGGTAAGATTTTAGATTACACTACTAAGGATGAGATTGCGGAGTACTTGGAAGTGCATGGTAAAATAGGGCTACGCCAGCATGACTTCATCAAGGGAAGGTTGTACCTGACAAATCAGTTAAAATTCTCTGAGGAGGTAATGAGCAAGTTAGACAAAGAATAACTAGTGAATGTGATCTATTTGGATTTCCAGAAAGCCTTTGACAAGGTTTCCCACAGGAGATTGCTAATTGAAATGAGTCCAAAGTTTTAGAGGCAAGATACTGGCATGGATGAGGATTGGCTGACTGGCAGAAGGCAGAGATTGACAATAAAGGTGTCTTTTTCAGGACACCAGCTAGTGGAGTTCCACAGGGGCCAGTGTTGGGGCCATAATTATTCATGTTATATATTGACAATCTATAGTTAAGTTTGCAGATGACAAGAAGGTAGGTGAAGATGCGGATAGTGTTTAGGAAGTGGAAAGGCTGCAGAAGGATTTGGACAGGCCAGGAGAGTGGGCAAAGAAGTGGCAAATGGAATACAGTATGGAAAAGTGTGAAGTTATGCATTTTTGGTTGGAAGAATAGAGGTATATGGTTATTTTCTAAATGGGGAAGGGCTTTGGAAATCTGAAGTCCTCATTCAGGATTTGAAGGTTAACATGCAAATTATGAAGGCAAATCCAATGTTTGCATTCATTTTGAGAGGACTAAAATTTAAGAGCAGAGATGTACTGCTGAAGCTATATAAGGCTCTGGTCAGACCACATTTTGAATATTGTAGGCAGTTTTGGGTCCTGTATCTAAGGTAGGATGTGCTGACATTGGAGGGGTTCCAGAAGAGGTTAATGAGAATGAACCTGAGGATGAAGGACTTGTCAAATGAGAAAGAACTCCGGGTCTTGTATTTAATATAGTTTAGAAAGATGAGGGGAGATCTGATTGAAACTTCCAGAATACTGAGAGACCTGGATAGAATGAACGTGGAAAAGTTATTGCCAGTAGTAGGAGAGACTAGGACTTTAGGCCACAGCCTCAAAGTTAAGGGATGACCGTTTAGAACTGAGATGAAGAGGAATTTCTTCAGCTTGAAGGTGATTAATCTGTGCAACTCAATGCTGCAGAGGGCTACAGAGGCTAAGAAAGTTGAGTGTATTTATGACCGAGATAGCTAGATTCCTAATTAGTATGGAGATCAATAATTACAGGGAGAGGACAGAAGATTGGGGTTGAGAAACGTATCAGCCATGATCAAATGGCGGAGCAGGTTTAATGGGATGAATGGTGTAATTATGCTCCAATCTGTTCTAGGGGCCTAATTTTGAACTTCACTGTAGCAGATAGTGGAATTCGCATTCAATAAAAAAAATCTGGAATTAAGAGTCAAATGATGACTTTGAAACCATTACCGATTTGTGAGAAAAAACCCATCTAGTTCACCAATGTCCTTGAGGGAAAGTAACTGTCATCTTTATTTGATCTGGCCTACGTTTGTCTCTAGACCCACAGCAATGTGGTTGACTCTTATTTCTTAACTGCCCTCTGGACAACAAATGCTGGCCTACCCATCGATGTCCATATCCTGTGAATGACAATTCCCAAGTGGGTGTGAAGAGGCCACAGGGACTGGCTAATTAGCAGAAGTGACACATGGGGCATTATGTAGCAGCAACAGGTTTTTTTACTGCTTTGACTGATGCTGGCTCTGGTGTCTGCAGATGTCTCTTTTCAGCCTTGTTCTACTCATGTACAATATTGTAATCTCTATTAAAACATAAAGGCTGAGCTATGCTGCACATAGAACAGCATTAAATTTGTTCCACACCGTGGTGTTGTAAAATTAATGTATAAGAAAATAATGCTAGGTGATTATATGCTATGATAGTGGTCTGTTGCTCAAGATCATTTTGTGGTTTAAGAGGTGTTTTTTCTCACAACTCCGGCTTTAATGTCAAAAAGGTTGTGAAATACTGAACTAACTTTGACAAAAAAAGGTCACTGGTTGCTGGCCTACCTTTTGATCCATGCACCTCTGACTGTTTCATCTCATTCTCCCCCTCTGATTGCTGTTCTTCAGACTGTAGCTATGCAAAGTCCTTCCGCCTTGCTGTGAAATGCAGCTGTGACATTGCTGACCTGAACCTCCCCACTTCAACACTGCCAGCATTCGCTTGTCAGCTCCTGATCTGCTCACCACTTGCTTGCCAAAGGTATATTTAATCCCATTCACCAGCATGCAAATTATTCTCAATTGGCTTCCTGTGCAATCATGTTGCCATGGGTTTGCTATCTTGCTGACTTCATACTGTTTATTCAACCAGTTTTCAGTTCCCACCATAGAAGCCTTCCTGCCCGTTCATGCCCAATTTTAGGGTTGTTCCTGCCCCAGGACTGTCTTGCCAGTTATAGTAAATCTTGCCTCATGTTTCACTGCAAGTTCAGCCTAGCTCCTAATGTTTAGGTTTTTTTTCTTTAAAAATGTGGGCATCATTGGTTTAGCCAGCATTTATTGCAGATTACTCATGGCACTGGAGAAGGTGAAGGTGTGCTGCGTTCTAAAAGCACTGCTGCTCCTAAGGTGTCGTGACAGCCATTGAGGTGTTAGGAAGGGAGTTCCAGGATTTTAAACCATTGACAGTGAAGGAGTGAGATATAATTGCGAATCAGAATGGTGAATGGCTTGGAGGCAAACTTGTAGATTGTGATGTTCCCATGCATCTTCCCTTGTCCTTCTAGATGTTTGAGGTCATGGGTTTGGAAGATGCTATTAGAGGACCTTGGTGAGTTGTTGCACTGTATCTTCAGATGGTATATACTACTGCTGTGTGTCAGTGCTGAAGAGAATAACTATCAAAGGTGGTGGGGCAGGTGCCATTTGAAGTGGGCTGTGTTGTATTGGATGGTGTCAAGCTTCTTGTGTTGCTGGAACAGCACTCATCCAGGGAAGTGGACAGTTTTCAATCACACTTCTGATTTGTGCCTCATCAGTAGTGGACAGGCACTGGAAGAGCAGGAGGTGAGTTACTCACCACAGGATTCCCAGTTTCTGACCAGTTTTTGTAGCCCAAAATATTTGACTTGTTCAGTTAGTTTCTGATCAGTGGTATCCTCCAGGCTGTTTGTAGTGGAGGATTCAGCAGTTTTCTTTCTTGGTGAAGATGGTCATTGCCTGGCAGTTGCTTGGCATGTATGTTACTTGCCACGTGATCCAAGTTATCCAGGTTTTGTTGCAATAGAGTGGGGCTGTTTCCGTATTTAAGGAGTTCAAATGGTTCTTAACATAGTGTAATCAGTGAACATCCCCACTTTTGACCTTAAAATTGACGGGAGCTCTACTGGCTTCTACATTGGTCTATTTTTGAGCTAGGTCTTTTGGCATTATGTGTTCATTCTCTGCATTGGCACACACACCTTAATGTCACATTGAGGAATATTTTGATGGTTGAGTTTTGGTTAAATTTTGGGTTTTCACCTTGATCAATTCTTTTTCCCTCATCTGTCATTCTTGCGACACTGTCAGGCAGTGAGCTTCTCCCAAGCAGAGAACTAACTATTAAGAAATGCATTGGGCTGAAACAACTTTACAGCAATTTGTTTCTTTCTCTAATCCACTGTTGGAAGTGTTTGATGCTCAGCTTGGATGCAGATAGCCTAAACAATCCGTTGTTGCTTTTCTTGAGTTGTGATCCCAGTACATTGAGAATAATACCCAATAGGACATGAGTGTTGCATTGAAAATTAATAAATGTACATCTTCTGTGATTTCTTAATGCTCAGTGGTCAGCAGTTTCATTTTGAGCTGGCTTCATTGTCCCTCAGGTCCATGGATACTGAGGCTAAATTGTAGAAACTCTCCCAGCCTTAGTGATTTAATTGTTAACATGGATGAGTTACAAACATGCAACTAGTGCCATGTCAACACTTCACAGGAGGAGGGAAGAAAAGTTTGGATTCTTTTGAAATGAGAAAGAAATCTCCTGTCAAATCTATTTGTTTTCATAGAAGTTAAATGATTGGTAAGTAATGCTGATTAAATCATAACCATCAGTCTTCTCTGTTCAAAATATAAATTATATGGTAAACATTTCAGTCCAGCCTCCTCAAGGGAGTTTAAGAATTCTTGTTATGCCGCTATTTAAATGTTGATCACAAAAAATAACAATGTGTTTCTTCTTTTTATGGACAGGAGAATTGCAGGAAATGGTTTCTGAGTTGGGCAGTTGAAATATCCTGTGTTTTAAAATTTGAAAGAGGCCAGAAAGCTGCAGTGTTTTCTTAAGCCTTGCATTCAGATCGGGCTTCCAAACTCATGCAATCATTTCCCCCCACCCTTCTCCCCCAGTCCACCTTTTGAAAAGGGCACTTTTGCTTTCAGCAGTGCTTGATTTAAAAAAAAACAAGCTAGAACTAACTTATTTTACTAAACTAAATTGAACTGGATTTGAGCAATAAGTAGAGGTTGAATAGGCTAGGGCTGCTTTCCCTGTAGCATTGGAGGCTGGAGGTGACTTTATGGAGTTATATAAAATCATTAGAGGCATGTATAGGGTAAATAGGCAAAGTATTTTCCCTGGGGTGGGGGAGTCCAGAACTAGAGGACATAGGTTTAGGGTGAGAGGGGAAAGATATAAAAGAGACCTAAGGGGCAACTTTTTCACGCACAGGGTGGTGTGCGTGTGTGTGTGTGTAAGGGGCTGCTAGAGGACGTGGTGGAGGCTGGTACAATTGCAATATTTAAAAGCCATCTGGATGGGTATATGAATAGGAAGGGTTTTGACGGATATGAGCCAGGTGCTGGCAGGTGGGACTAGATTGGGTTGGGATATCTGGTCGGCATGAATGAGTTGAACCAAAGGGTCTGCTTCCGTGCTGTCCATGTCTATGACTCTAATTGAATTTGCTGCTTACTAAACTGTTTTTGTTTTAAATGAGTACTGTTGATTGTATGGGGGAATTTGCCTGTGAATTCCTATGTGGGAAATTGTGAAGGAACTGGATTAACCTGAGCATGTGATGAGAACTCCAGTAAAATCAGTGGTGCCAATAATATGGCTGTTTCATCATTGAGCATTCGTATGTTAGGTATTTCTGTTTCTCAGGTTGTAAGAGATTTATAATGTTGTCTTCCCTCCCTATTTTTCAATTCTTTAAACTAGCTAGCTTCCTTGGGATACCTGTGGAATTGATGTCCATGAAAATATAGCTGTTTTACTCTGCTCTCCAGATAAAGTTTATTTTAATAATACCCATCATTTGATGGTGAAATCATGGCAAATATCCTCCAGTGCTAAATATAAAGAAAATGTAATTCCACTCGGCCAGCACCCTGTATTGCCAAAATAAAAACAAAACTTGATAGAAATATTCAAGGAGGACAAGTAGCCTCTGTGGAGAATGAAACAGTGTTTCGGATCAATGATCTTTCACCAGAACTGGAAAAAAATTAAAGATGTGTTACTGACTATATATCTACTGATGTTACTTTGGCTCCTACATATAATTGATCCCAGTTTCTTGATTCAGTCAATGCCCTACTGTCTTAGTCTTCACTTATTATATAGCTTGGCAAAAATGTTGCCTCCTTTCAGTGGGGTGCATTCCAAAGAGTGAAGGATTTCAATGGCATGATTGCAGACCCATGAGAATGTAATTTTGTGATTATCTGTTGACTAAGAAGAAGTTTTTGTGAGGTTAAAGGACAGGGTTGACTATTATGTGCAAGGTTTGTTGTTATTTGCAGAGTTCATCAACATTTGGGAGAATCTGGCATTGACTTGCAGTCTAAATGCAAACAAGAGGCTCTTCTGTGAATGAGAGTATGGCTCGAAGTTATTTTTGCAAAATCCAGTTCTCTTTGCATCATTTGGTTTAACAACTCCTTCCAGCGAGCACAATGTTTTACTAAAGCACCTGTGCTGATGTTAGTTCAACTCCCTCATTATTACCTCTGGTTTGAAGAAATGTTGCAAGTGAAATTTATAATGAACAGTGAGACTGATGATAAACTCTTTAAATCTATCAGTGAACTTACTTTTAAGTGAAAAATACATCAAAATTTGCCATTTTTCAAGATGAATGATTCTCTCACTGACCCTGATGTTTTGACCTGAGCACTATTCAGTCATTAGTTTGATTTGGGAATATATCACTTTTCCTTCCCTCACAGTACTGAGAGGTACTTCTATACTAAGTGGACTGCAGCAGTTCACCACCATTTTCTCAAGGGCAACTAGGGATGAGCAATAAATGCTTACTCAGCCAGTGACACCACTCCAGCAATGAATTTTTAAAATAGCTCAGCCAGTCAATGCAGCCAGAGTCTATGTTACTATGTTGCTTACATCATCAAACCTACTAACAAAGTACTGTGGTCTTCACTGTGTTTTGGGTTTCCTGAACTTTTATGTGGCAAAAGATTTTTTTGTCTCAATATCACATTCGCTTTAAATGGGACCGCACTTTAAATGGAGGGTGCAAGGTTTTGAAACTAACAATTCACTGTTCTGTTATTCTGTAACTATGGCTTGAATGGAATTGTCTTAAAATGTGAGAGTGCTGGGTGATACACTTTTAAGTTGGGGTGGTTTCCTTATTTTGCAATTTGTAGATCCTTTTATATTTCCCAGAAGCATATTGAAATATTTATTAGCCTTTTGAATTAATAACTGTCACAGGACCTGTTTTTACAGTAATTGCAGAGCTCCTGATCTAAGGCAGGTGTTGACTTTGCTTCCACTGCAGTTGTCAGCCTGAACTACTTCTCTATCTGAAATGTGTCCAGTAAGCAAACTGCCTTGAGGATCCAATACACTAACTCTTCCTAACTGAGTTGAGTTGGGAACTGACTAAGATGTCAACTGATGTTTCTTTGTATAGTACTGAGCTCAGAATGCTTTGTGTCGAAGAAAGACTGGACTTTTGTTCAAAGGGGGGTATCATTGTCATGAAAAATAGGAAGTAAATTTTTATTTAATCTGTTTGGGGAAAGAGAGAAAATCCACACACCATTTTTCTCAGAGTTGTGCTATATGTAAGCTAGAGTATTATGTGTTTTTATATATTTTTGACACTGCATTTTCATTTACATGCTCCATTTTAGCTAGCACAGACATGGTTAATGCAGACAAAGCCTTTCCTTGTTTCAAGATTTAGATTTACATTTTTATTATCATATGTACTCAAGTACAGGAGTGCAGTGAAAAGTATTCAAAGTTGTCATTCTCTGCTGCCATCTTAGTAGACAAAAGGCAGCATTGAAAACATAAGCAGAAGTAAAAGAAACAGCCAAAAGTAAAGGAAGTATCCAGATCACACCCTGCCTCTGCCATGAGTCCTTGCTGCCAGAAAAACAAAGCCATAAAGTCTATCCCACAGTCTGCGAATACTGAGGTGCCCCAAGATGTCACGGCTTCTAATGTCAGGTACCTGGGCCCAGCCATTACCTAGAACCATACTACTGCCACTGGAACTGTGTAACCACTTCTTCTCTGAACGAAGAGAAATTGAGCTGAAGGATAAAAAATATGGAATATTTCTAGGGTCCACATTAATGACTCAGTGGGGAGATGCAGTGCTGAGTGTTGTGCCAATCTATGCAGACATAAAATTCCTTCAATCGAAGAATTAACTTATTTCGGGTAAATTAACAATTTTGTCTTGCAGGTTGCTTCATTTTGAGTGAGAGAGGAGGAAATTAGCATGGTTCCATCTTCTCACCACAGTCTAGTGATGATTATCAGAAAATGTATCAGTCAGGAGAGTTGTTTTTGACTGAAGAAAGGCTATTAGCACTTAGCTAGGTCCTCGCACATGAGGTAAGATGCTGCAGTGCTGTGACACCTGAGGAACTGTACCAAAGTCACAGTTAATACTTCAAAGAAAAAAAATGAAACTTGAGGAAGCTGCTGAAATTGCATTGCACCTAGTAACACCCAAAAATTTAAGAAAACTTGCTATGTACACTAAAGCTAATTTCAAAGTGCACTTGTCTTATCAACATACCAGTCTTGAATTTTTCAGTACCTTTCACATGCAACCTTTAGTTGATTCTTGTTGCTGTGAAGAAAAGCAATAAACTTGGATTTGTACAATGGGGCTTTCATGTCAATGGGGCATCTCAAGGTGCTTCCTAGCTAGATCAAGCACTTTTGAAGTACTTGGTAGCCTGATAAAGTCTACAGAGAAGTGACTAAATAGTGCATACAATTAACTACTTCATTACCTTGCATCTACAGCTCACGTTTGTGTCCTTTCTTTTAGGAAGAATGGTCCAGGGATACGACCTTACACATGGCACTTAGCCAAGTTATCAGAGGCACATCCTGAGCCCACTATGATGTACTATTCATCAGGATGTTTCAGCTTGTCATGGCACTCAGGATACGACACCAGGTGAGTCTTATGGACTGTTATTGGAAATGGTAATCAGCATTGTTCTTGTGATAGGAATGAGGTATCTGAAAACAGTTAAGCTGTCACAGTTGGTAAAAGCATCACAAAATAGCTCAGAGCAACACAGACCAACTCAAATCCTGGTGTTAGTCAATTGATTCAAGCTGGGATAATGATTGCAGGGTTACATGTTTCAGTGCTCCTGGGCTAGGGAAGAGAAAATCAATAGGATTTCTGCTCCTGCATAGTAACTAATGAGTTTTTCTGGGATCTTCCTGTAACTAAATTGGGCTAAAACTGAATTAGATTCAACTGTCACTCCCTCTACTTGAGGAGAAAGTGAGGACTGCAGATGCTGGAGATCAGAGTCAAAAAGTGTGGTACTAGAAAAGCACAGCCGGTCAGGCAGCAGCCAAGGAGCAGGAGAGTTGACATTTCAAGGATAAGCTCTTCATTAGGAATGACATTCCTGATGAAGAGCTTATGCTTGAAATGTTGACTCTCCTGTTGCTGAGATGCTGCCTGACTGCTGTGCTTTTCCAGCACCACACTTTTTGACTCTCTCCACTCACTTGAAGAGCCGTCACTGAGACATCAATGGCTAATCAGAGTTCATAATAAGACATCCCCAACAGGAAAACAACAGAGAAAATATGGGATAAACATTAAAAACAAGTCTGGGAGTATAGGAATGCTGACTATCTAGCATCACGTTCCTGAATTACTTTGTTTAGATGTTCATGGCTTGCTGCTAGTTGTCTGTGCTGCTGACCTAATAGGAATCATTGTATGTGTGTTAATTACACCAGGACACTGTCACATGCAACATCAGGCTGGAAAACTATTCTGCTGAACGCTGAAGAAGCTCGTGTCGGCTGACGACTAAACTTTATTATGCATTTAGATTTTTTTTTTAACCATCATTTTCATGCTATTTTTGAAAGGTCATGCAGAGTATTTTAACTTCAACAGTACTGTTGTTTCTCTGTGGAAGAAAATTATCTAGAGACATTTGTTTAGAAAGTTGTCTTTTTTAGTAGTGTGTAAAGCACTATTCTAGGTTTGGTACAAGCCTTTTTCTACTGTAACTATCAGCAAGAGTTTTCTGCCTTCCCACAGTAGACATAACAATACAAATGAAGGAAAAGGTAAAGCTGCTCTAGTCCTACCAGACCACAAGGCTGTGCTCTCATTATAGAGAGACAATTGATGGTGGTTTCACCTGAGGGTCACAACACATCCGGGAGGGGAAAGAATGAGAAGGGGAGTACTGAGGAAGGGTCACTTGACCTGAAGTGTTGACTCTTGATTTCTCTCTACATTTGCTGCCAAACCTGCTCAGTAACAGTAATTACCTATTTCCTATTCATGTACCCATCCAAATGCTTCTTAAATGTTGCAATTGTACCAGCCTCCACCACTTCCTCTGGCAACTCATTCCATACACACATCACCCTCTGCATGAAAATGTTGCCCCTTAGGTCTCTTTTATATCTTGGGTGCTTGCAGGTGTGCCTAGATTGAGTTGGGATATCTGGTTGGCATGGATGGGTTGGACCGAAGGGTCTGTTTTCAAGCTATACTCGCTATGACTCTATGACCTCTGATTTCCTTTTGGGATATAGTGAACAAGAGCATGTCCTTTAACTTCTGTAGTCTGTTCCACCATTCAGTTAGCTCAGAGTTCCTTGAATTTTTTTTTTTGTTACACCGTTCCCTTTTTCAAATGGATTTATCATTTTGGACCTTCTCTCTTGACTTCATTTATTGTTGTCATATGTACCTAAGTACAGTGAAAAAATTGTTTTGGGAGCAATACAAGCAGTTTGCAGCAAACAGCAATGTATAGACAGAGCAGGCATACAAGGTTAGGATTGAATAGGAGGTGGGCAAAAGCAAAATCAATATTAGATTTGAAATTAGAAATTTCCATTCAGCATTCTAATAACAGTTCGGAAGAAGCTGTTCCTTAAACTGTTGGTGCATATGTTCAAACTTCTGTATCTTCTGCCCAAAGGAAGAGGTTGGAAGAGAGCATTACCAGGGTGGGAAGGGTCTTTGATGGCAGTATTTCAGCAGCAACGCGAAGTGTAGATGGAGTCATGGATGGGAGGTTAGCTTTTGTGATGGATGGCTTCCCGTAGTTTCTTACGGTCCTAGGCAGAGTAGATGCTGTACCAAGCTGTCATGCACCTAGATAGAATGCTGTCTATGGTGCATCTGGAGACATTGGTGAGGGTCCTTATGGTCAAGCTGAATTTCCTAAGCTTCCTGAGGAGGACGAGACATTGTTGTGCTGCCTTGACTGTTGTATTTACTTGGGAGGTCCAAGTCAGACTGTTAGATATTGTCACTTTTAGGAACTTGACGCTCTCTACCCTCTCCACCTCAGCTCCATTGATATAGATAGGGGCATGTCCTTCTCCTTTCTTCCTGAAGTCAATAATCACTCCCTCCATCACTACTTTTGCCAATGTTGAAAGAGGTTGTTATCATTGCACCACAACATCAAGCATTCTATCTCCTTTCTGTATTCTGACTCATTCCAACACTCCCATCCAAATTAGTCTACAGTAAAATACTTTTTACATATGGCAAGGTAGCAGTGTAGTTGGTATGTCTGCTTCTCAGAGCAGAATCTATCCATTCTTATTGGGATGTTTGACAATGATATTCCTAAATCAATCACCAATTCTAGTTAGAACCTGTAATTTGTGTTCTTCACTGCCACCGCAGAAAATGCTGCTTACAAATGTATATTGTAAATTCTAGATACGCTGAAGCAAAAGATGATCAAAGCTGGGAATGTGTTCTCATGGCTAACAGGAATACTGAACAATGATAATGATTCAAAATCTCATACATTATGTATGCAATTTGGACACTAACAATCAAGATTAGCACGAGTTAAAAGGAGTAGACAGTAAACTGTGGTCGAGCACTCACAGACTGCACTTTCAATGGCAAGTACAGTCAGGACAAATTCCACCCAGATGTTAGACTCTGTGGGTCACCAATGTCATTGAAGTTCTGTCTCCTTTACAAGGAATTACAATCCTTTACTTCTGAAGGTCTGGTTTTGGAATGCCTGCAAAACCTCTCCAACCACTTCAACAACTTCTCCCAGCTGGATATTTCAATCTTTTTGCCGGATACTGACTTCCCCAGAGCTTTTGATGCTGCTTGTTGTCTCTGGGTAATGGCACAATTCCAACTTTTATCAAACATCGAGCTTTACCCAGCTTCTGCTGAATTTCTCTCTACTCTGATTTTTCACAGTTGTAACAAGCACGATTGCTTGCAGGTTTCCTTCACCCACGCTCAGCTGCACTGAACTAGCAGTGACTCTCGGGGCTTTAACTCAGACTTGACCTTTATTTCCAAGACGTGGAATCACCATTCTGTAGGACTTCTCTTGAGCCATAACTATCTAAACTCTGCCAAAAATAGCAGTTGTGTTGCCTGGAGCTACTTATTCTGCTACAGTACTCTGCCAGTTACAAACTTCAGCTACCTTCTCCAAGCAAAATACACACCCACATTCAACGCATTGAAGCCAAAGAGTCCTCTTCAGCCCCACCGATCTCCATTATGATATCCCCTGCTCCAGACTGTCCTTATCTGGACCTCTTGGGTCTACTGAATACTTTTAAACTAATTGAGCCCCATGCCCCTCTGGCATGGTTCAGTGCAAGCTTTTCAGACATCAAGTAGACACACCTTTTTTTTTTACAGCTCTATCTCTTTTGTTCTGATCTTGTTAAACAAACATAAGTAACCTTCTGAACTGCCATTGTCCTCCATGTTGCAGAAATAACAGCGGCACAGTATTTTAATTATCTTACCTTCCTAGCTGTTAATGTTTTAAAACAATATCACCTCAACCTTTTAAATACACTGGATCATGGTCGTTTAGTTGCATTTATCCCATTTTATACTGTTAATTTTTGCTTTTAGGAGTTAATGTCTCTACATTGAAACACATGAGCTATGAACTAGACGTTCTGAAAACTTTAGCATATCTGAGCATATAATGTATTGTAAACCTGTAGCCAGATAGCAGGAATGGTGGTAAAGACTCTCTGGCAGTTTCAAATTATGTGCTAAAATATATTTCAGAAGAATTATGATTTCTGTGGCATGTTAAAATTTCAGTGTTCTGTTATTTCTTCTAGTGACTATCCTGCACAGTGGGATCAGTTAGCACTCCGTCGGAACACAGATCAAAGGAGTTCGTTTGGGAGTATGGACAGTCTTGACCAGCCCAGTCAAAACTGTGACCAAAGCACATATCCCAACAAAAGGGACTCTGCCTACAGCTCTTTCTCTGCAAGCTCTAACACCTCTGACTATACTCTGTCATCGTCAGTGAAGACTGATGAATCAGCCTCCATGGACAGCATACTACATGGCTTAGGGCCATGGTTGCCAACCAAGTATGGAGATGCCCAGTATCTTCAAAATGGAAATGAAAGCAGGGAACAGCCATCTGAAGAGCAGTTTTGTTCTCACTGTGGAAAAGGATCATCTGTAAACGGCAACATGCTGCCAACCCATGCACATGAAGGTAATTCTTCAAGTTCTACCAAATCAGTACCTCCGCAGCCACCTGTTCGCAGAGAAAGTTTTGTGGCAGCCAAAGCTCGCTCTGCATCTCTGTGCATGACAAATTCTGAGGCACTTGCAGCAACAAACCTGTTACTTCATTCCGGAAGATGTGCTTCTGAAACATTGTTATCTACAAAAGATAAAGATTTTGAGGGACAATATATTGCCAGTGTTCCAAAGTGCTCAGTCGGTACTACCCTGCACTCCAGTAAACCAATATCTAGCCATTGTCCAGTAGAATGTTGCTGTTTGTTAAGGCAACAACCAAGGCAACATTGCCATTCTCAGAGCCAAAGTGAAAAAATTATTTTGCACGAAAATACAACATTCCCTAGAAAATCCAGTCGATATTTGATGGAGCAGTTGGACTTGTACAATTTAATTGAGCCATCATTTGTTACCAGTCACTATGTAAGCCTGGGTCAGGTAAAGCAGAATGAAAGATCACCTTTGAATTTGCATAGGCACAGTGCACCTGAAAAGTTGTTAACAGCGCAAATGCATTCATTACCGCTTGCAATCAATGGTAAAAATAATTTGAGATCACATTGTGATCAGGAAAGTCATCAATGGGCCAACTGTGCATCAATACCTCAACAGGAATATCAGTCCAACATAGCGCTTACTCATAAAACTTTAAATAAAACTGATTTTTCATCTGAAGAGCAGATGAAAGAGAATTCCTTGAATCCTGAATCCATACCAAAAATGAAGCAGCAAGAAATTGAAGTAGCCAGTTGTGATCACTCTTTGGATACTCCCCTAAATTCTTCCCCTTGCAAAGGTGAGCCGAAAAGTGTAACTTGTACAAGTGCTTCTCTTCAAACTACATTCCAGCAGCAAAACTTGCATTTGCCTCCAAGACCACCAGATCAAATGAGTGAAGGTCGAAGTGGCAATACTTTGGAAGATGAGAGAGACACTGAAGAAGCAAAGAATGAAACTGACAGAAATACTCGAGGGTGGTGTTCTAGAGTAGCTAGAATGCGGCGCAAAAGTGACCGTTTTGCCACAAATTTGCGTAATGAAATACAAATGAAGAAAGCCCAGTTGCAGAAGAACAAAAGTGGAACTGGGCTGTTACAAATGGAAGAAACTTCAGAAGAAATAGGTGACTTGAGAGAGAAGCCATCCAATTCCTATACTTGTCTTGCTGGTGAGTCTGATACCAGTGGCTCAGCAGAAGTTGTTACAGGCACAAAATTGCAGACTGCAAATCCTAATAAAAGTTTGAACAATTTGGAAGATGTTCATAAAACAGGAAATATGCATTTGCATCCATTGACTGACAACTCCCATTTTCCACAAAACAGATGCAAAACAGGTTCATTATCTCAAAATATTGAGGAGCAGAAGACTGCTCAACAAGTACTTGGAACTGGCCAATGTAGATGGACACCAGATGATGGATGGGAGTTGCAAAGTAAGGCGGTAAAGGAAGTCAGCGTTGATGAGGCAAAACCTTGTGCGGCAGCAGTGTTACAGGAACCAGATACCTCTCCACTGGTGCCCTTTGCAGAGAGGAGGAAATTCTTTGAAGAGACTAGTAAAAATTTTTCTTCCTCTGATTCTTACAATTTTGTGAAACCTCAAAGCAAATCAAATACGCTAGGAAAATCCAAAGGGCAAAATTTTTGCAGCAAATTACATGCCCTCCCAAGTGATCACCTGAGACACTCTGCAAAGGAAGTGTTCCAACATCCCTCATGTAAAGTCAGTGAAGATTCTGGGCAAGATCTCGTGTGTTCACCTAGAAATCTGGAGCAAGCAATTCACCATGGACAAGTAAAGAAGTTGTATGAGCAGGAACGTGAACATTTAGAGCCTCTCAAACTAAGTAAATCAAGCACTTTGAAAGAACGTTGTATTTCTCAAGTTCAGCAGGTGCAACATTCTGATTTAACTCCAACACTACATTATCAGTATTTCCTTCCAGATAACAGTCACCTAGAAGATTCTCATCCCACCCTAAGGTCCAACCAGTTGCAAACTTCTTTTCCTGAGGTAGGATGTGTCTAATCTTCCTATTTTGTTTAAATGCCACATTTTGTCACAGGTTCATTCCTTAGTGAGTCAAATAACCTGTTTGTGCTGACCAGAGGAATGGTGATCTAAAGGATGCCAGAAAGTGTCCGGAAGAAACACATTGACCAAATCTTTACCTCTCCTCTTACAAGAAGCATTCTCTTATGCAGTCTCCCCTTTCACTACAGCTTGTGAGTGATCAGGGCCTCATTGGGTGGAGGGGAAGTGAAGTGATGAGGGAGTAAGGGAACTGTGGGCATGAACAAAAAGATCTTTTTGTTTAAGTAAAACCTACCATGGCTGTATAGATTGAATGAATATTATCCTTTTAATGCTGTATCTGTTTATAACTGGAATATGAAGGCAGGACCCAAGCTGCCAACTGATGTAATTTTATTTGGCAATAATGACATTTAGCATATGGCAAAGCTAACAACATAACACAAACAAGCCTATGGATATGTTAGACTGCATCTTACTTGGCCAGGAATACTGAGAGTATCCAGATGTGCTGAATGAGTAAGTGCCATGACAATAAGTGATAAGGCTAAAATGGTCCAGTCCACAAACTGGGTGAATGGCCTTGTGTACCATGTCCTTACAATAGTATTAAAATGATAGCTGCCCGTGCAGCATTGAAGTATAAAAGTATACTGTAAGTGGATAGGAAATGTTTCATTTGTGTTTTTAGGTGCTGGCACATGTTGAATGCCAATCTTTGTGGATTGTCAAACTAACTCTTATGATGGAGAACTGAGGAGAGATGCAAGAGCCCTGGATCATTTATTCTCAGGAGTTTAGAAGAATGAAAAGTGATCTCCTTAAAACATGAACATTTCTTTACAGGGTAGATGCAGACGGGTATTTTCTCTTGCTGGGGGTGGTGTCCAGAATCGGAATCATTTTCAGAATAAGATTAACTTTTGAGGTTTATCCAATTTAGGACTGAGGTCAGGAGGAATCTCCTCACTCAGAGGGTGATGAATCTTTGAAGTTCTCTGCCTCAGAGGACTTTGGAGATTTGGTCATTGAGTATGTTCAAGGCTGAGGTCAACATGGTGGCAAGTTGGTTCAGTGGTCAACACTGCTTCCTCACTACGCCAGGGACCCTGATTCAATTCTAGCCTCTGGCGAGTGTCTGTGTGGAATTTGCACATGTTTCCCATTGTTCCTGATAAGGATAAATGTCAGAGGAAATCTACCAGCTAACATGACTGCATCTGAACAATTCCAGGATCTTCGCACCTGGGGAGTGGGTACATGATGGAATTGCACCTCCCTCCTCCCCAGATGCAGATCAGAGGTGGTCACTGAAGCTACTGAATGCTAAAGTGGGATTTTAAAAGGCCCTGTTCAGTTTTTCATTCTTTGATCTGGTTGTTTTGTTAAAATATCTGTGCTAGACCTTGACTCTCCACATCCACTCGCCCTTGACACATATCCTTACCTCCATTCAACCCCCATCATCCGTCATATCATCCATGCTGATGTATTGCCTCTCCCTAACCCCCCACCCTCAAACAATAATTGCTTATGAAGCCTGCAGTTTCAACTTAATAATGCATTTTCCCCCATCACAATCCACCAACTTTTGGACTTATGCTGCTCTAAAGAAGAAATGAATTAAAGTTCCACACTTTCGTATCGGTTTTGTTATAGCTTTTTAAAAAAAAATTCACTTACATTCATAAAAGCCCATTGAAAACATTTAAATCCCTGTTTAAAATATGTTGTATCTGCACATCAAAGAGAACTAATCATTTGATAACCTCTTTGAGCTGTCAATCTGTGAATTTATAGCTGCCTAATGATTGGTTGTGAAAATAAGCCTTAATAATGACATCATAATAGCCATGTGAGTAATGTCAACAAACAATTGTGACTAGCAGAATAGAATTTTTCAAGCCTTATTGACACAGGTAGCCCTTTTTAAAACAAAATTTAAAAATGTCACAGCTTGAGTATTTTATAATCTATCACTGACACAGGGGTTTTAATCTTCTTTAAAAATATCTTCCTGAACCAACACCGCATGAGACCATTGTCCAATAATATCCTTACCCTGTAATGAATGTCGCTGGTAAAATTCTCTCAATACTTGGTTTGAGCTCTGTGATTACAAGTCCTACTTTTATTTTGGGTCATTTTAAATTTAAACAATTTTGCAGCTTGACAGTTCTTCATACCTTATCCATCCTTTGAGCTTTTCTTTGAGTATTGTCAAAGTTTCTATCTCCCACTCTGGGTTTTGGTTAAGATCCTTGCTACAGCGAAAATGGCATCTGTCTGATTAAAATTCAAATAGCCTGTTGAGTTTGGGATCCTGCCTGTGTTAGTCTCCAAAGCTTCAAGTAAATTCGCGTTATAGTATCCCACAACATCAAGAAAGCAAATTTATGGGGAAGTTAAGAGAAGACACTGACCATGTTCTTGTACTTAACAAGACTACTATTTGTTGCAAATAAATACATTCTAATCACTATGAACTATCAATATTTGGCTCTGCCAGTTAAAACTCATAATCCCCATTTTATATCTTGTATATACATGAACAGATGCAGAGAGACCAAAAATTGTTTCATGGGTAGAGGGAATAAAACTGAGAAACACTATTCAATCCACCTGGTTTTTGAGTGGACCCCTTTGCTTGTCAGTATTTTCTGTTCACTCTCATTTCTCCAGATTCTTTCACCTCTTCACAGGAGGCATAGAGGGATTGGCAGACTTTTGCTTATCTGTTACAGGCAACAGCTTACAGCAACTGTGGGAGAATATAACTTGTATAATTTCTATAAGCTTCAGGCATTTTCTCTACAGAGAGAGAATGAGAGAGGGAGAGAGACACTTATTCTGGAAGATTGAAGACTTCTCCCCCTGCATCATTCATACCCATAAGCTATTGAGCTGCCAAACTGATGATTTTTGGTATCTGCAAATGATCACAAACCAATCAGCTGTCTTTTGCTGGCCAAAGCTCTCATTGTACCCACACTACAGTGGCATTCCATCTACAAATATATCCCCCACCCCCATAGTTTAAATAAAGTGGCAGAATAGACACCATACAAAATTAGTTTGTCATCTGTTTTTAAAAGAGCAATAATTCCGTCCACAATCTTTGGTTTTGAAAAGGTTCTAATTGCACTTCGGTCTACAATCAAAAATGCAGGAGATACAATGATATGGACTTTAAATACAAGTACAAGGTTTTATATTTCCAATTCTCATCATCTTTGTTTCTAATTCAAAGTTTTTAATTTCTCTTTCTCTTTTTTTTCCCCTCCAATTCAAGGTTTTTGTTCATTTGTAACTGAACCTAAATTAATTCCATCTATGATTTATCAAATTTGGGCTTCTGACCTATTTATTCTAAATGCTGAGTAATCACTTGAATTATACCATGTTAATGAGATCCTCCTTTAATCTCTACCTGCAGTATATCTGATTTTTAGTTTCGCCTTAGTCAAAAGAATTCCAATGATCCATTGTCACATCTTCTGCTCCAAAATTCTTCGCAAAATTTGAACCCAAATGATATATATTATAACAATGCTTATTTCGCTTTCCAGTACCTTCACATGTCATTTCTTTTAAGGATTCACAGAACAGTTTAAATTCAAGGATTTTTGATTCTGGATGAGTCCTACCTTATGATCTTAGTTAATATAAATACTGAAAAACTTAGATTTCCAAGTGAACCCTGGCTTAAATAGAGCCTAATTTTGTTGCATATAGTTTTTGTAACTGTAGGTCAGTCAGTAAACATATTAGCAAAGGTCTGTCATTGTACTTTAAAGAAACAAAATGTTTATTAACAAAAACACAAACTATATTTGACTAGAAAAGTCATTACAATCACCAGACAATGATTCAAACTCTCATTATTCCTTTTATCCCATCAATATCCTTACAAACACCAAAAACCCCAGAAAAGATTTACTATAGTCTCCATACCAAGGCTGCTTGCTCAGGCAGGGACAGCTGCAAATTGTTTCCTTCCAATGAATTTCTGCATATTTAGGAGATGCCTTTTCCTCTGCTAATATCTTTCCCTGAATCAGCTAAAAAAGAAATCTGCATAACAAGCTCCAAGTTCCCTAAACCCGGTTTTGAGTAATCTTGCAGGATTTCTTATGAGAATTTAACACTGCTGGTAAGTGCACATGCGCATACACACTGATTGCCTTCTGTAGTTTTCTGTGTCTCTTTCGGTCTCTGGAGCACTGTTTCTAGCACTGTTTTATTTCGAGCTTTCTTATTTTGCTGTGTGACTATCCCCATCCCTTCACTTCAAGGGTTGTAAAACCTTATTAAAAATGCATGGATGCAAACTACGTTCCACGTATTTTTTTTTAGAATAGAATATCCTTTATTGTCGAGTGACAAGAACAACTCCAAAAATAAAGCTATAGCTGTGCCTCCCCAATCTTAGCACAAAAATATAATTTGAACTCCTAAGTTATTATTCGTAACACTAGTAATTTATTTTTCTTCAATCCTACAGATTCAGAAATCTTAAATAGATTATAGGTGAGAAACACTGGCGGATTCTAGGAATACCTATTCAATGCTATTCAGACATCACATTCACAGTAATTGGTTGTTTGCTGTTTTTTGCAGAAGAGTAAAAATTAAATTGCCTATGTGTAAAGAGCATTTTGCATTTAGTTTACTGTGCACAAATGGAAAAGGCCTGCGTTGGCATGTTTTGTTTTAAGCTTGAGCTTTTCCCTTCTTCCTCTTCTCAAATGCTGACAAATGCATGAGGTAGTTCCATGTCCTCTGGCACATTGCCAGTAGCTTAATTTTAAGCCAATATAAACAGCTAGCATTACTTAGCTATTTGAAAATGATGTAGTATTACTGCCAAACCCTCCATCCGTCCTCACCCAGCATCCACACATGTACTTTCCTCCCAGAAAGCAATCAGGAAAAGTAATCATCTTGTCCTCCTCACAAAATTCTGGTTGTCCTGCTTGTTCAACATCCAATCCTGGATGAACAGAGCCTTTTCTCCCATTGGGTATGATGAAAGCAGAAAAAATTCTCTTCATTCCTGAGTTGCTGATACCATCTTTCGCCATGGCAACCATTTGAGGTTGAACCCAGACTGGTCACACCCTCGGTGTCATATTTGACCCTGTTATAAGCCTTTAATCACACTGCAGTGAAGTCAATCACTGTTTATTTCCACCTTAGTAACATTGGCTAACTGCCTCATCTGTTACTGAAATGTTCATTCACATTTTTGCTATTTCCAGACTGGATTATTCTAATACACTCCATGTCTACCTCCCTCTTTCTTAAACTTGTGATTATACAAATTCTACTGCCTGTATCCTTCATTTCTGGTCACCCATCACCCTTCAGTGCTCCATGATTTATTCTGACACCCAGTTTTAAAATGTTCATCCTTATTCTGAAATCCCTCCATTGCCTTGTCCCCTCCCTATCTCAATGCTCTCTCTGGTCCACAGTCCTCTGAATACAAGGGCTTATGTAATTCTGGTCTCTTGGATGTCTCTGATATTAATTGTTCAATTATTGGTGATTGTCACTTTACTGCCTAGGACCTTCGCTAAACAATACTACTTCTCTCATTATGTGGCTTGGTGTTGAACGTAGCGTAGTGGTACTCTGAAGGTTCTTGGAGTACATTGTTACATTAAAGGTGCTATTTGCATGCAAGGTCTTATCATGTATTCATACCCTCTATTAGGCTTGAGATCAGCAGAGCCAGGGTTAATACTAACTGCTAATGAGGTTATATATTGAGCCCCAGAACATCACCATGTTGTTTTGTCATCTTTCCTGAATCAATTAAAATGTTTCTTGTATTCAACTGCTTCTGTTTAAATTGCTGGAATTCATACTACTTTCTTCAGTTAGATTTGGTGTTGATAATTGATTAAGAATTGAATTTTTATTCCCCTTCCCCTCCTTGTCAACTATTCCCCTTCACCTCCAGATCTTCCAATGGTTCTATGTTATTTAACCATTCATTGCTTTCATTTTAGTGACATTTGTGCCAGGTATTATTTTGATTAAATGATAGTTCTTCATGTGTGACTCTGAAGAGTGACTGCCAATTATCTGATAAACCTTGGGAAACCTTGGGATGCTTAACTATCCTAATTTTGGTCTTTTTTCCTTTTCATCCACAAAAGGAAGATAGATGGTGATCAGGAACCATGCCTTTTCTGGTTTATTCCTGTATAAAACAGAAGTGATGAGGGAGTTTGTAGCATTTTGTATCACTTTTTGGTTGATGTGAAGCACATTGCTGCACACTAGGATTGAACTTTTGACCTCTCAAAACTAGTTTGGTATGGCTAAATATTTTTATGCAGGACAGCTGTAGAGAAACTTTAGACGAGACAACTCAGGCAGCCTTACGTGAACCTTCTTTATCCTTCCCACTAGTCTCCTGTGCTTCTTTTCACACATGCACACCAATTAGTTTAAAAGTAGAAGTCATGTAAAATCCAGTAGGCAACCTATCCACCTGCCCTGAATAACCCTTTATAGGGGGCTGAAGAAGACTTAGGGTGGCCTGCCTGCCTTAGGCCAATGAGGCCCTTGAGTTGTCAATTAATCACTACTTAAGGGTGCCAGCTTGCACCATCACGACTTTACCCGGATGGAAGGATGCCCACACTACCTAGTAGGTTTACAGCTTTACTTGTGTGAGTCAATGTTGGGAAAGGCACATGAATGTTCCTCTGAAGGCTTCATTCATCCATCACAAAATTTCATCTTACCCCCTTCCCTGTGCTACAGTGGAACAGTCGTCATATCCCTCTCAAGAAAGGTGTGGCCTTGCCTCAGACTGATTCACTGCATTCCCAGTGTTAAATTACCTGTTGGGACTGTGGGTAGGTTCCTTTCCTTAATTCTTTTTTAAGCCAGAAGGAAGGGCACCATGTCATCTCATAATATCCAGCCTCATGATTTTCATTATCTCCAGATTGTTAAATAAGTGAGGGATAAAATTGAAGAAGCTCTGAACATGGTAATGCAATCATCCCTGACTCTATTAGTGGTGCCAGAGACCTGGTGGTTTGCCAACATTGAGTAGTTATTTAAAAAGGGAGGAAAGGGTCATCTGAATAATTAAATCCAGTTATCTTAACTTCAAAACAGTCATTGGAAATGCATTGATCAATCAAGGAAAGTCAGGAATTTGTTAACTGAAAGTCATGTCTGACTTGGTTTGTTGTTTTGTGTGATGATGACAAGTAGGTTTTCTAAGGGTAGTGTGATTGATGCAGCTCACATGGATTTTAACAAGGCTTTGAAAGGCTGTGCAAAAAAGAAAAGTCCTTTGGATCCAAGAAAAAGTCACTAGTTAGATCCTAAATTGGTTTAGTGAAAGAAGTAAAGGCTATTGTTTGATAGATGGTGCTATCTGGAAACCTGATACTAGTATGTTTTCATCAGGTACGGTACAATGTGCCTTGCCTTTTATAGTTCATAATGATTTAGGCTCATGCGCGGTAAAGAAATTTGCATGTGATTCAAAATTCATTGACTGCTTGATAGTAAGGAGCAAAGCTTTTGTCAACAGAAAGATATAGATAATTTGATCAAAGGCAGTACAGTGGGTGCTTCAATCCAGGAAAATGTGCAATAATTCACTTTGGGAAATGAACTGTAAGCCAAAGGAAAGCGCAACAAATGGGAAGACCCTGAGTACTGTGAAGGAATAGAATGACTTTGGAATGTATGTCTACAGATGCCAAGAGGTTGCAAACTGGTCAAGAAAGTATGATTTCCTTAATTAGCCAAGGCATAAAATATGAGAGCAGGAAGATTGTGGTGGAATTACGCATAGTACTGGTCAGACCACAGCTTGAATATTATGGATTCTTTTTGGCTGTAGAGGAATTTGTAAGGATGTTGTCAGGACCAGAAAGTTACAGCTATAGAAAGCTAGGGTTGTTTTCCTTGGAGCTGAGTGACTTAACCAGGGTATATAAAAGTATGATAAGCCTAGATGGAGTAGATTGGAATGCTAGTCAAAAACTAAGGTTCACAGATTCAAAGAAATTGATATAGAAATTAGTGGCAAAGCACAAAATCTTTGTTTTGCCCCTAAGACTGGTAAGGACCTAGAATTGAGTGCCTGAAAAAATGATATGAACAGAAACCTTCAACATATTTAAAAGTATGATGGGGAGGTGCTGGTATTGGCTTGGGGTGGACAAAGTCATGTGATTTTCATACTTTAAAGTGACATAGATGGTTACAAGAAGAGTCTGGTACTGAAGAGCTATGGACAAAGTACAGGAACATTAGGCTGGGTAACTGTTTGTTCAGTGATGAACATTGAGGTTCATGGCTTCTTATGTCATGACTTTTGTAAAAGTCTAACATTCCTAATACTCTGATCTTAGACTAGGCTGTCTGTGGAGAATGATGGATGCTGAATTAAAATGGCTGAGTGGAATTTCCCTTAAACTATATAAATAGCCTTTTAGATCATCGTGACACATTTCTATGTTCAGTCTGTTCTTTGACTATTCTCTCCCTAAGTAATAGCCCTCAAGCAGTGGAACTTAATGGAAGTTGTTATGAATATTTGGATTCAAAGGAAGTAGAATACACAAAGGAAGCTATGGCTGAGTCATATGGGAGGACTGCTGAATTGCATGGATAGTGAGAGAATCAGCAATAGGCTGCAAGGCAGTTGAATGCTCTAATGCTGTACAGTTATTAAATTGAATAACTGCTTTTTGTCAGCTGTGGTTGAATTGGTAGCACTCTCATCTCTTGAAATTAGATTTGAATTCAAGTCTTGCCCCAGTGCATTTCAGAGGACTTGTTGTATTGTTATAAGTTGCTGTCTTTCAGATGAGATGTTGAACCCAGGCCCCACCTACTTACTTGGATAGTTATAAAAGATCTCAAGCACCATTTCAAAAAGGAGCAAAGCAGTCATTTCTGGTGTCTTAGTAAATATTTGTTCCACAGTCATAAAAACAACTCCTCTGAGTTAATATCACACTACTGTTTGCAGAAATTTGCAGAGTGCAAATTGATGACCATAATTCCTAAATTACGGCAATAATTTCAAAAGTCCTTCATTGGCCACCGGATAGTTGTGAAAAAATACTATATAAATCCAAGTATTTTATGTAAGTATTGGTCACGTCACCTCCAATGTCCTACCATATCATCTGTACGGTATCTGCTACATAAGGGTGAAACGTTCTTGACTTACCCCTCCAAATCTTTCTTACTTAATGACACGGATTTTTGCTGAAGAAAGATCTGTTTGTGCCAGCAGATCTAGCCTTTTCCAATTCAGTGATTCTCTCTGAGCCTGAGCAGCCAATTTGACATAGACAAATGACAGGTGGGTCAAATTTTGTCCTCCCTTGAAGCAAAGGTCACTGTTTAACAAGTGTAAGAAGCTTTACATTATTTCAATCTATTCTCTAATGTAGGCGCATTTAAAATTATTTTAAATGGTCGGTGGCTGAGGGGTGACCTTATAGAGGTTTACAAAATTGAGGGGTATGGATAGTATAAATAGGCAAAGTCTTTTCCCTGGGGTCGGGGAGTCCAGAACTAGAGGGCATAGGTTTAGGGTGAGAGGGGAAAGATGTAAAAGAGACCTAAGGGGCAACTTTTTCACGCAGAGGGTTGTACGTGAATGGAATGAGCTACCAAAGGAAGTGGTGGAGGCTAGTACAATTGCAACATTTAAAAGGCAATTGGATGGGTATATGAATAGGAAGGGTTTGGAGGGATATGGGCCTGGTGCTGGCAGGTGGGACTAGATTGGGTTGGGATATCTGATTGGCATGGAAGGGTCTGTTTCCATGCTGTACATCTCTATGACTCTACTCCCTAACTGGAAACAGCCAATTAATATTGGGCAATAGAACAATAACTTGCATAATCTATTGCTCAGCATATAATATGATTTATTTAATAAACGTAGCAGGGGTGAAGAGATACAGTATTCTGTGGTCTGAAAGGTAATAACTCTGAAAGGAGGAAATATTAGAAGCTGCATTAATCTCTGCCAATCTGATGTTGTTCAGTGTTAGGTGAAGAAAAGAGTCTAGCTTGAAACCCTGATGGGGTCAGATATTTCATTTCTGCCTCCCAGCAGTTTAATTAATTATGTCTAATGAGCTAATGTAACTCCTCGCAATAGATTACATCTTGATTTCTAAGACCAGTGCCTCCAATTAAGGCTCACGAGGTGTTGATCCTCCATCCGTATTAATTAAATAGGCTCCATGACCCAATAAAGAAAGGAGGGTTAAGGGTTCTTAAGGTAAAATGGTATGTCCCTAAACTCTGAGCTAGGATATCCAGGTTCAAGTCCTGCCTACTCTATAAATGTTTATAGGCTGTTTAAAAAATGCGTAGAAGGGAGGATTGAGGGTTCTTTGTGCATAGTGGTGCCCCTATCCCTGATCCAAGAGACCAAGCTTCAAGTCCTACCTGCTCCGGGAATCTCTCATAACACCTCTAAACAGGGGCTTTTTAAATGAAAAAAGGGAGGATTGGCAGAAGCACTTAATCCAACCATAACTGGTTATGGTTGGTTTTGCAGTAAATACAATATAGTGATCAGTGATTGGATTATTGCCTAAATACCAAAAGGCAACAAGGATGCAAAAATTCCATCTACTTAGGAAAAAATGTTTTCAAGTGAGTTTTTTATTTTGAAGGCATCATTACTTTAGAATGCTCAGACAGTTAAATAACAGTTTTAAACACATGACAAACAAATAGTAGAATTCATGGAAGATAAGGTTGGGCAAGAGCAGTCCCTTACAGCTGGTAGAAATGAAGGAGAAGCAGTGTAGACTAATAAGTGCGCAAAGCAACGAGTCACATTTGTTAGGTACTGTCCTAACCAAAGGAAAATATATAGGTGCAGCCCCAGTTTGGGGTTCAGCTGAGAAGTGACCATTTTGGATCTCCATAGTAAAGTTAAAGGTGCCTGTCAGCAAGATGAAAAAAATGTTTTGAATTAGTGGTGCAAAGAACCAGCCAGAGAAGGGTAGAAGTGAGGGGAAAAAAAGGGCACTAACCATTGAACGTGAGCATCGCTGCCATTAAGAGCAGACACCACAAGGCATGGCTAACTGGAGTTGCACAATCAAGACCATTAAATTAATTATACTGAGACCGCAGCCTTGGGAACATTGGAGCAGATCTCGATTCTCAAAAGAGCTGTTTTGAAGATTTTCAAGACCAAGTCTGACAGAAGATAATAGAAGAATATTGAGGCTGAGATACAGTCAAGAAATAAATCATTTAAATCGTGACTTTAGCAAGAAGCTTTATGAAGGCACAGCCATAGAGATTCATTTTGAAAGTCTGAGAAAGGGGCTTGCACAGTCTATTAGGCTGTGAAAGGTGGGAATGTGTCAATTTTATCAGCTAAAATGCAAGAAACCTCCATTTTGGCTACAGAAGGTAGAGAAAAAGAAAACAGTTCATCGCAAAAATGCAGAAAGCCTCCTGTAAGCAATACAGTGTTGCTATTTAACAGTTTATTATAAATGTAATAAGATATGACAACATTACCAAAATAGAGAATCGGACGCTATGTTTGAATAAAATGTGTTGCTAGAATTGAGGACATGATGACGGGATTGCTATTTTGTAGAATTAATGAGTCAAAATCAATGAGACGAAGATTTAAAGACAAGCGTTAATATATTATAAATTAAAAGCTTAGGAGCCAGCAGACGACAAGCCACATTTGGTTGCTGCAGATTAAAATAAAGAAATGTAAATGATCACATTAGGAAGAAAATAGCAGGAGAAGTAATACTACAGGTTGTTCTGCTATGTCGTGTTTCATCAAAGCGAATTGGCTGAAACATGATTGACAAATAGGGAATGCAGTTTCTAAAGTGCAAACTTGTAAAATGTGTTTGGCTGTAACATGATAGCATTACCAACACTTTAAGTGCTATTTTTATTGCACAATTTTTATATAGCATGGGGTCGCACAAGAACACAACCATCATGTTATAGAAGAACTGCCTATACCTTAAAGAATTAATGTCAAAGATGCATCAAAAAGAACAAAGGATTGGACACTTCATAGAAAATCATTCTTAATGAAAATAATTGCTGTAAAATTAAACACTAAATCTCAAGCTGAGCAAGTAAATATATATATTTTCTTCAACTGGACCCATAGTTGATATTAAAAATCATCAAAATGTAAAATAAGTCACAGATTTGTTTGAAGAAACGTTTCAAGCTTTTGACAATTACTTTAATCTGAGAACAAACAAAATTATTGAATGAGCAAGATTTAACAAGAGTTCAGCATCCAGAATCGATAGATCATTTTATTAATAATATCTACTGATCAATTAAAATCTGTGACTATGGAGCTTTGATACCAAGCTTTGAGAGTGTGAATTAATTTGGGAATTATTGATAGTCCTTGTCAGATTTATTACAGTCCAAAGAAGATTTAACTTTGGAGAAAACGATTTAAATTTAGCAAAAATCAAGAAGATAATTAGACAAATTCTGAAAGAAAATGAACATCTTAACTACAGGAAAACAATAAATCCCTAACTACTTTTTACAAGATCATGAAGGGGCATGGATAGGATAAATAGAGAAAGTCTTTTCCCTGGGGTAGATGAATCCAGAACTAAGGGGCATAGGTTTAAGTTGAGAAGGGGAAGATATGAAAGAGATCCCAAGGGGCAACTTTTTCGCCAGACGTGATACATGTATAGAATGAGCTGCCACACGAAATGATGGAGGCTGGGACAATTACAACATTTAAAAGGCATCTGGATGGGTATATTAGTAAAAATGATTTGGATGGATATGGGTCAGGTGCTGGCAAGTGGTACTAGATTAGGTTGGAATATCTGGTCGGCATGGACGAGTTGGACCGAACGGTCTGTTTCCGTGCTGTAAATTTGTATGACTCTACTTCAAAAGTTATAGCCATTAAAGACGTGTGAAATATCAACACAAAAAAAAAGGCCAAACAACAAATACCAGGTTTGTTTATGAAAGAAAAGAGTCTGGGGTAAAACAGCATTCAGCAATGACAGAAGAATGCTACGTTTACAAAAGTCTAGGTCACTTACAGAAAATGTGCAGGAGCTTCAAAGCAACAAAATACTAAATGCTTACTCATCCAGACATGTTAATACAATTGATCCATCACCATTAGAAAAGGTCCCTGAGGAATTCCAGGGGGAAATTGGTGATTCAACTAACTCCTGTTTTACAGAATCTGTTTATGCCAATAGACATCTCAATAATCTTAATTTTGATATAGGACAAGTGTCACTATCCTATCAGATTGTACAATACAGCACAGGAACAGGTCCTCAGCCCACCAAGCCTATGCCAATTCATAGTCCTTGTTTAGTCCCACTATATATTGCCTATACCCAGTTTTTATCCCTTTTGTTCACGTCCTTTGTGTCTTATCAACATGTGTCTTAAACATTGCTGACGTGCCTACTTCTATTACCTCCACTGACGGGGAGTTCCCGGCACCCACAACCATCCATGCAAAAAGATTTCCCTGAGCATCTCTAAACTTTCCACCTCTCACCTTGAACCTGTGCCTTCTTTCCACAGTGGGAAAAGCCTCTATCTATGTCTCTCATAACTTCATAGACCTGTATCAGATTCTCCTTAGCCTCTGTCTTTCCAGTGAAAACAATCTGAGTTTATTCAATCTTTCATCATAACTAAAACCCCCCCCCACCTCTCCAAAGTGACCAGAGCTGCACATAATAGTCCAAATATGGCCTAACTGAAGTTTAATACAGCTGTAACACAACATGCCAACTTTTATATTTGATGATCCGGCCAGTGAAGATAAGTGTTGAAGATAAGTCTTGACCACTTTAAAGGACGCTTCCACTGCTACTCTCTCTCTCTTTCTAACATCACTAAAGAAACTGAAGTTACAGACTACAGAGGCAAAAAGCTACAGGATTCAGGTGGCATCACTTACAAGATTAAAAGTGTTATACCGGGTACATTGCAACACAAAGCACTTCAAGAGAGTTGATAATTGTATATGTAATTCAACATTTCCCCCTTTGGACCCGATTTTGACCTTGACATCTTTGAGGTAGCATAACTGTGCAGGAACAGAGTTTAAGAAGGGATTTTCTATAAAGGTATAGAAAGGAGGATGGCAATACTTGATGCCAACCATTTGCTAGTTTTGTTTGTTCCACAGCATATCTAACATTCTGCTTTCATTTTATTACTGGTAAAAACAATGACTGCAGACGCTGGAAACCAGATTGTAGATTAGAGTGATGCTGGAAAAGCACAGCAGGTCAGGCAGCATCCGAGGAGCAGGAAAATCGAAGTATCGGGCAAAAGCCCTTCATGAGGAATAGAGGCAGAGTGCCTGCAGGGTAGAGAGATAAATGAGAGCAGGGTGAGGGTGGGGAGAAAGTAGCATTGAGTACAATAGGTGAATAGGGGTGGGGATGGAGGTGATAGGTCAGAGAGGAGGGTGGAGTGGATAGGTGGAAAGGAAGATAGGCAGGTAGGACAAGTCATGGGGACCGTGCTGAGCTGGAAGTTTGGAGCTGGGGTGAGGTGGGGGAAAGGGAAATGAGGAAACTGTTGAAGTCCACATTGGGGTTGAAGTTCTGAGGCGGAAGATGAGGCATTCTTCCTCCAGGCATCAGGTTGTGAGGGAGAGGTGATGAAGGAGGCCCAGGACCTCCATGTCCTCGGCTGAGTGGGAGGGGGAGTTGAAAAGTTGGGCCACAGGGCGGTGTGGTTGATTGGTGCTGGTGTCCCAGAGATGTTCCCTAAAGTGCTCTGCAAGAAGGTATCCAGTCTCCCCATTGTAGAGGAGACCGCATGTGGAGCAACAGATACAATAAATGACATTGGTGGATGTGCAGGTAAAACTTTGGATGTGGAAGGCTCCTTTGGTGTCTTAGATGGAGGTGAGGGAGATGGTGTGGGCACAGGTTTTGCAATTCCTACGGTGGCAGGGGAAGGTGCCAGGACGGGAGGGTGGGTTGTTGGGGGGGGCGGGGGTGGCATGGACCTGACCAGGTAGTCACAGAGGGAATGTCTTTGCGGAAGGCAGAAAGGGGTGGGGAGGGAAATATATCCCTGGTGGTGGGGTCCATTTTGGAGGTGGCAGAAATGTCGTCGGATGATGTGGTTTATGCGAAGGATGGTAGAGTGGAAGGTGAGCACCATGGGGGTTCTGTCCTTGTTACAGTTGGAGGGATGGGGTTTGAGGGCGGAGGTGCGGGATGTGGACAAGATGCGTTGGAGGGCTTCTTTAACCACGTGGGAAGGGAAATTGCGGTCTCTAAAGAAGGAGGCCACCTGGTGTGTTCTGTGGTGGAACTGGTCCTCCTGGGAGCAGATACAGCAGAAGCGAAGGAATTGGGAATACGGGATGGCATTTTTACAGGAGGTAGGGTAGGAAGAGGTGTAATCCAGGTAGCTGTGGGTTTGTGAAAAATGGGGGTAGCTGTGGGTCGGTGTCAAGTCGGTTGTCATTGATGGAGATGGAGAGGTCCAGGAAGTGGAGGGAGGTGTCAGAGATGGTCCAGGTAAATTTAAGGTCAGGGTGGAATGGGTTGGTGAAGTTAATGAATTGCTCAACCTCCTCGCGGGAGCACGAGGTGGTGCCAATGCAGTCATTAATGTAATGGCGGAAGAGGTGGGGAGTGATGCCGGTGTAACTGCGGAAGATAGAACAGTCTATCTAGCCAACAAAGAGACAAGCATAGCTGAGGCCCATATGGGTGCCCATGGCTACCCCTTTAGTCTGGAGGAAATGGGAGGATTCGAAGGAGAAATTGTTAAAGGTGAGGACCAGTTCATTTTATTACACATATAGTATTTAAAAAAGTAACCCTGCATTGCTCATATTGAGGAAGGTTACTAATTCAGGAACTTCCTGCCCAATTTGCTTCCCTTCTGATTATAAGTGATACTTTACAGAGATATATGGCATCCAAACAAATGTCGGGAACTCTGTCACACGTCTGAGTCGTGTTGATTATGGGCAGGAAGTGGAGGTAGAGTCAGAAGGTGATTAACTTGCTACGCATTCTCAGCCTCTGACCTGCTCTAGTATCTATTTGACATCTGTTATTCAGTTTCTGGTCAATGGTCATTCCTAGGCTATTGATGTTGGGTAATTCAGCAATGATAATGATAAATGTCAAGGAGAGATAGACTTCATATTTAAGATGGTCGTTGCCTGGAACTTGTCATGCACAAATGTTAGTTACCATTGATTAGCTCAATCCTCAACATTGCCCCAATTCTTGTTACATTTGGACACTGACTCCTTCAGAATCTGAGTAGTCAGAAATGGTACTGAACATTATTCAATCATCATTGATGATCCCCATTTCTTGCAGCATGGTGGAATGGAATGGGCCTATGACACCAACCTGAGGAACTCCTGTAGCAATGTCATTGGTCTGAGATGTCTGATTGCCAAATATATATGAGACCACACAATATGTTTTCAATTTTGCAAAAGCTGTATGCTAAGTAAAATTCTACCTTTATGTCAAAGGTGGTCTTTTTCAGCTCTGCTTTAATTTTAGCTCCTTTGCCCATGCTTGAACTATTACTGCATCTAGAACCAAGTGTCCTCAGGTAGAGCATCAGTGAGCAGGTTATTGAAAGTGAGGCTTCTTAACACTCTCGATGATACCTTCCACAATATTGTTGATGAACAAGGGGGCGGCACAGTGGCTCACCAGAGTCCCAGGTTTGATTCCAGCCTCGGGTGATTGTCTGTTTGGAGTTTGCACATTCTCCCTGTGTCTGTGTGGGTTTCCTCCAGGTGCTCCAGTTTCCTCCCACAGTCTAAAGATGTGCAGATCAGGTGAATTGGTCATGCTAAATTGCCCCGTAGCATTAGGTCACTTAGTCAGAGGGAATGGGGTCTGGGTGGGTTACTCTTCGGAACGTCAGTGTAGATTGGTTGGGCCGAAGGGCCTGTTTCCACACTGTAGAGAATCTAATCTAAACCTTGGGTGGTAATTGGCCAGATTGGATTTGTACTGCTTTTTAATGGTGGGACATACCTGGACAATATTCCAAACATATCATGATCCCCTTGTTCCACGCTCTGCCCATATCAACTGGGGAGACTCCACATGCAAAAGTTCTATAAATGAAGACTCCATTGCGTGTCCAAAGCCTTGAGGTCAACATCATTTAAATCTTAATTATGTTGGACTTCTCACTGGATAAGTGCAATCCTGGTTTGGTGCTAAGTTATACTGACCAATGTTGAACCTTCGTTTTCTTCATCTTAGACTGGGAGACATGCTCAATGGAGAGGTAAAAACAATGACTGCAAATGCTGGAAACCAGATTCTGGATCAGTGGTGCTGGAAGAGCACAGCAATTCAGGCAGCATCCGACGAGCAGCAAAATCGACGTTTCGGGCAAAAGCCCTTCATCAGGGCTTTTGCTCGAAACGTCGATTTTGCTGCTCGTCAGATGCTGCCTGAATTGCTGTGCTCTTCCAGCACCACTGATTCATGCTCAATGGAGATTCCCGCTCCTCATTATAATCCAATCATATCACATTAAGCTGTGATAAATTCCTCTCATTCCCGTAATTGAATAATCTGACTTATGACGAGCACAGAAGAAATGACATTGGCTTAGGCAAGAGAGGATGGGGAAAGAGTGCTTGCTGAATTGCACCCGAGCATCAACTAGCTGCTTTCCTTATAATCATCTTATTTTTTAGATGTAGGTCCTTAAGATGTCAGTGTTGGTCAAATGCAGTAGAGGTGATTTAAAACTGTAATGAATAATTTGAATAAGATGGAGATACCTGAAGAATAACAGGAATGTATTTTTGTACTCGTTCAACAGCACACGAATTATCAAATGACTGTATTTCAGATATAATTCACTATCCTCGGACTATGCTGCAGTTTTTTTTGAATTTCAGTTTCTACATATTCTATCTAGTCACTGTGATCTATTAACTTAAGTTGCTAATTAAAGGAACTGTCTCCACTCCAGCAAGCGAGAGTAAAGCCAAGACAATAATGAAATGTTTCCCAACTGTGCTGTAAATAAGGCTACGGATGTTTCTCTGTACTGACTGGCAAATCTTCCTTGCAGGGATATCCGGTGGAAAAACTGAATCAGACTGAGATAATAAACAGGAAGTTTACTGCAACAGAAAGGTAGGAGCTTGGTGATTAATTCCATGGAACTCCTTAATGCTTCCTGCCCACTACTCAACATGAGGGCAGATTATTCTTTTAAATCTTGTCTGGTGTTGGATTATTGAGCATTTTTCTGATTGAAGAATGTTCTCCAACTTGAGGTTCAGTACAGTCTAGGATTTCATCATAACATAATTTAACAAAAGTGAAGTTGCTATAGTCATAGCAGACCGAGGCTGCTCTCTCATTCCAGGGAGATGACTGGTGATGGTTTAACCTGAGGATCACTACACCTTAGGAAAAGGGAGAGGTTGAGAAGAACAGTCCTTCATGGTAACCTCAGCCAATGTGAGAATTGAATCCATCATGTTGGCATTACTCTGCATTGTGAACAATCCATAATTGCTTATCATAAGTTGATAATGGATTGGTTCATTCTGCTCAATTCTCCTGGTTTGCAACAACCCACAGTAACAAAACCTGCTCAACCCAATGACATAGAGCGACCTGAAACTTCAAATGTTAATCATCCTGGCAGCAAGAAATTAGCTAAACTGCTTTTATTTTTGAAAAATCATGAACTCCCTTATTGCTTATCTTATTGCTCATAATATTGGTCAATACTGGTCAATCCAGCACTAAACATATCAATAAATGTCAACTTACTGCTCTGCTTTTTCTTTAAAAAAATGGCCAGAGTTTAAAAGTCTGGCCACTCACACGTGCCTCAAGCCAAGGCTACTTTCTCGTCCCATTGATGCAATGCAAGGGAGGTGAAGCAATTCCTGCCATGATGCTACAGGAACTGTGATTGCCCCTTAAGGACAGCAGCAAACAGAACAGATATTTGCATTGAATGGCATGTAATGTAGGTATTACACAGCTCTTAATTATATTTTCCATTTCTACTACATAGAGTCATAGAGATATACAGCATGGAAACAGACCCTTCGGTCCAACCCGTCCATGCTGACCAGATATCCCAACCCAATCTAGTCCCACCTGCCAGCACATGGCCTATATCCCTCCAAACCCTTCCTATTCATATATCCATCCAAATGCCTCTTAAATGTTGCAATTGTACCAACCTCCATCACTTCCTCTGGCAGCTCATTACATACACATAATACTCTCTGTGTGAAAAAGCTGCCCTGTAGGTCTGTATTATATCTTTCCCCTTTCACCCTAAACCTATGCCCTCTCGTTCTGGACTCCCCGACCCCAGGGAAAAACTTTGCCTATTTATCCTATCTATGCCCCTCATAATTTTGTAAACCTCCATAAGGTCACCCCTCACGCTCCTGGGAAAACAGCCCCAGCCTGTTCAGCCTCTCCCTATAGCTCAAATCCTCCAACCCTGATATATTGTAAGTTTAATGAATTTTAAAATTTAATGTAATTATTGTTTAATGATTATGAATGTAATTAGTTTTTCTCCATTGTCACTTCTGTAAGCCAGAAATGGTAAAGGCACAATTGTTATTAATATTTACTAGTACTAACATATTCGCTTGAAGAACACAAGTTTATTTGATAATTTTTTTTCTAATCCACCAGTTCCTGACAAGCTTTCCAATTTTTAGAAAAATGTTTTTCTAAAGTGATTCACCACATCACTGAAATGTCTCAAACTGTTTCTCACACACACTTAATTTGAACCACATGTCAAATGCTTTCTCTTACTTTAATCTTTTTATTCATCTCAGGAGTGCCAGCCACCTTTGCAAATTTTGCACTTCCTTATTATTGCACTGAATTGCTGGATTGATTTAGGTGCTTGAATTCTGTATGGATTTTAAAGCCACAACTTTGTGACTGAGGTTGAATGTAATGCTACTTGAGTGAATCTGGCGTGCGCACGCATACACACGCACACACGTACATACGTGATATTCAATTGGAGGTCAAGTTCATTTTATGTTCTATTTTCCAGTTCGACAAACCACACCAGGTGACTACAAGCCCCTGCCATGAAAGAATATTCTGGAATTTATTTCGTAAAGCATTTTTTAAAATTTTCCTGCAAGTTACTTTAAGAAGTAAATGTATAAGTAGACAACACACATTATAGTGGAAAAAAAACTGAAGGAAAATTAAAACCTTTGTCCCAAAATTAGAGGATGGACATTCCCACATGTGGTGCAATCATTAAGAACCATATTGTACAATAGATATACCAATGGTGGATATAAATATGCTGTTTACGGTTTTAAAATAAAAATCTGTGGCCATTTTTTTAATAATCCATTCACAAAATGTGGGTATTGTAGGCTGGGGGCCAGCACTCATTGGCCATCCCAAATTGCTGTGAGGGTAGTTAGGAATAATCCACGTTGTTGTGGGTTTGGAGTCAATGTGGGCCAGACCAGGCAACGATGGCAGATTTTATTCCTTAAAGGACATTAGTGAACCAGATGAGTGTTGTAATTGTAATTGCATGGTTGCTCCTTGGCTATTTCTTTTTCCAGATTCCAGTTTTTTTATTTTTTGTTTTCAATAATGAATTCAAATGTTATCATTTGCCTTGGTGGATTTGAACTCATACAACCAGAACATTAACTTGGGACTCTGGATTACTCATCCAGTGACATTAACACTATGCCACTGCCTTCATCTCTCAGATAACTATTTTCACCACAACATGTCCACCAGTCTTTCTCAGCCTAGATCATGCTATTGATCCTACCATTCTTAAAGACTGGCTAGTATGCTGAAAAGTCAGTGACTGCCATAGTTACCCGTGAAAACTGTGTTTTGAAAATAATTAGAGAGCTTTGGATCCCGCAGCACGCCAATTAGCATGAGTCTTGATGCTAGTTGTGAGCAAATTTACTCCCTCTCAGTGCTGCTCAGCAGTCCTATCAACAACTCTGTTACTTATCATGTAAAAGAAACAGCTTCTGATCTAGGGTTATTACAAGGAATCTTATGCTCCTTGGCTTGTTGCTTAATTTATCATCTTGGAGCTAACTAATGCAAAAAGATAAATAAACCAAGTTTTTTCAAAAACTACTTCCAAGACTAGACAAATACTGCAGCTCTAGTGGGATCGTTAGTGGAAATACACAAGGCTGAACTATCCTTTTCTGCGCAATGTCTGCCCAACTAAACCTTGGGAACTAAGACAAATCAAAGTGATTTGACCTTAATTAGAATTTTTTACTCATATGGACAGAACCGTGCAAACAAATTATTGTGTGCTCATGCCAGCTTAATTCAATTGAGGCACACAATTGCTTTAAAAAATGAATTAAAATTTTAAAAATGAATGTTTGGTATGTTTCAGAGAGGTGAAGAATCTGAGTAATGGTAACTCGCAAGAAACATTTTCTGAAATAAATTCAAAAGAAAGCAACAAGGACGAATGGGACAATCCAAAACTGGAAATGTCTGCTTGGGAGACGCCCAACAAAACCAGTACGCTGCCAGAGAATTTTTCTGAATATGGCCCAGAGTACCCACAAAAGGAAGCAGTTACCCACACCTGTTGCACAAGCCATATTAATTGTGGATCTCTGGATATGCTGAATAAGTTTGAAGAAGGGAACTTTGCTCCAAATGATTCAGAGATAAATAGACATGAAGATTTAACCAGCAACAAAAAGATGAAAGCATCACCACCACCTGACTTGCAAAAATATAGATTGCAGAAACTGTCCCAACACGGGTTGGCAGATTTCGAGAAGTACCAGTCTAGGAAACTGTCCCAACATGAGCTGGCGGATTTCGAGAAGTACCAGTCTAGGAAACTGTCCCAACACGAGCTGGCAGATTTGGAGAAGTACCAGTCTAGGAAACTGTCCCAACACGAACTGGCAGATTTGGAGAAGTACCAGTCTAGAAAACTGTCCCAACACGAGCTGGCGGATTTGGAGAAGTACCAGTCTAGAAAACTGTCCCAACACGAGCTGGCAGATTTGGAGAAGTACCAGTCTAGGAAACTGTCCCAACACGAACTGGCGGATTTGGAGAATTACCAGTCTAGAAAACTGTCCCAACACGAACTGGCGGATTTGGAGAAGTACCAGTCTAGAAAACTGTCCCAACACGAGCTGGCAGATTTGGAGAAGTACCAGTCTAGGAAACTGTCCCAACACGAACTGGCGGATTTTGAGAAATACCAGTCAAGGAAACCCTCCCAGCGTGAATTGGCAGATTTGGAAAATTTCCAGTCAAGGAAACTAACACAACAGGAAAAGATGACAGATGTAGATAGTTACCAGACCCGGAAGCTGTCTCAAAATGAAGTACAAGAATTACACAAATACCACCTTCAGAAATTATCTCTACGTGAATTACCAGATTTGGAAAGCTACCAGACCCGGAAACTATCACTACACGATTTTCCGGATTTGGAAAAATACCAATTCTGGAATTGGTCTCGAGGTGAATTGCCAGATTTGGATAAATATTGGTCACGGAGAGGTTCTCATTGTGAATTAGATTCAGCATTGATTGCACATCCCACATTAATTGATTGGAAAAGGCCAGAACTTAGCTCTGATAGAGAGACATTGGGTTATTCGGAACTATCTTCAAGACTTGGGTCTGCCATGGACAATGCAACATGGTCTTCTCATCCATCACAGTTGAGTGCGGACTACATAACGAGCCTTGAGTACAGGTATCCAAGATCAGATTTCATTGATCCAAGATGCTTGGTGTCTTCCTCGGCTGTTCCGGTTCCAGGTGAACGTTTGATCCCTTCCCAATATAGTTATAAGTCACAGAGGCCAATGATGAAATTGGTAAAATCCTCGGAGAATGAAGCTGCATCAAGGTAATTTTGTATTAAAAGTAATTTGAACATTACTGAGACTCTGTTCAAAATTGGACTGAAAATTGTGACCCCTAATTAGACTACAGTATTTAATTTGTGCTCTAACATTTTGCCTGACAGAAGGATGAACCGTATATCTGTAAGCAGGATATGTGCCATCACATTTCTGCTACTTCTAATCCTAAATTGATATGTCTGAACTTGAATGATTTAGGTTCTGCAATGCATAGTAAATATGAAGTGGACATTCATTTGACTATATATCTCCACCCAGTTCCGTTAACTTGACTTAATTATTAAAGCACAGTTCTTTGAGGCTTTTGCATGCAAGGCTGATTCTCTAAGTATAAAAGGGAGAAAAAGTATTTTTATTGAGAGTTTCTATCTCAGTCAAGAATCATCAGGCCAATCTATGTCCAAAATCTTGCTTGAAAACTCTGCTCAAGTTTTGACACTGTGAGGAATTGCAACACATGAGCTGAAGCAATTCACAACAATCTTGAACAGTTGGCGTCATTCTAAACAGAATTGTTCATTGCCTGTACCCGATCTATAGGTCAAACTTTGTTAAAATTCGTCTATGAATTTTTCAAGTTATGTTATTTACTAACTGTTTGATATTTTAGAGCAAAAACAATACTTCACCCACCTTGAGTGGCAGAGATAATTTGCTAAGGTAACCTTACTGTCCATTGTCTATCTTTGTTCTATGACAAGGGCAAAATTGCGAAATTACTTTCTATGTGATTGGTGTACCTCACTTGTAATACCTCTTACTACCATGTTATCCTTCAAAAAGAAAAACATTTTTCTCCTGCCCTCAAAACCCAGAATTAACTATCTCCCATCTCCATTTGTATTAAGGCTACATGTTTGAGTGTGGTGCAGGTAATGCACAGCAGGTCAGGCAGCATTTGAGGAGCGGGAAAATCCACATTTCGGGCAAAAGCCCTTCATCAAGAATGAGGTAGGGAGCCTTGGGGGTGGAGAGATAAATGGGAGTGGGGTGGGGCTGGGGATAGGTAGCTTGAGTGTAGTAGGTGGGTGGAGGTAAAGGTGATAGGGGAGGGTGGAGCAGATAGGTAGGAAGGAAGATGGATAGATGGGATGGGTCATGAGGACGGTGCTGAGCTGGAAGGTTGGAATTTTCCACCTTACCCCAGTTCCAACCTTCTAGCTCAGCACCATCCTCATGACCTCTCCCATCTGTCCATCTTCCTTCCCACCATCCTCTCCACCTTTCTCTCCAACCCATCACATTTACCCCCATCTCCATCTATCTATTGCACTCTTAGCTACCTTCCTTCCCCCCCCCCCCCCCTCCCATTTATCTCTCCACCCCTGAGGCTCCCAGCCTCATTTCTGATGAAGGGCTTTTTCCTGAAAAGTCGATTTTTCCTGCTCCTCGGATGCTGCCTGACCTTGTTGTGCTTTTCCAGCAGCACAGTCTTGACTCTAATGTCGAGCATCTGCAGTACTCACTTTTGTCTATATATTTATATTAATAGACAGAAATTACATTCCTTTCAGAACCTTAATAATATCCAAACATAGTATTTTACTAGAAATGAAATGAGGGTGTCATCTATCTTGATTTTTGTTTTCTCAATTGAGTTAGGGCTTTGACATTTGAGACAACAGTTATCCCACTGCAGTTATCGTGATCAGTTCCTGAGGATAAGGAGAAAAATCAGCCAGTTACACAGTCTGGATTTTGATATCTGCTGTGAAGTATTCATAGATTCAGACATTTACAAAACATAAGGAGGTCATTTGGCCCAGTGTGTCCATGTCAGTCAACAAAGATCTGACTAATCCTATTTCCAGCTCTAGGCCTATTGCACCAGGGCTATGAATTTTTTGATTTATGTTATTTACCAGTTGATACAAGTAAGTGTCCCAAATATTACTTAAATGTTCAAAGAATTTCTAATGCACCTGTTCCTTCAGGTATTGAATTCCAGACCTGTTAGGTGAAAGGATTTCTGCTCAACTTGCCTATTTGCCTTCTATCTCTTAGCTTAAATCATGCTATTGATTGTTAACCCCCTGGACTGGTGGAAAATGTGTTTTTCTATTGATCCTTTCTATATCTCAAGTAACTTTATCTCGATCAGGCTCTTCTCAATCTTCGCAGTTTCAAGGAAAACAACCCCATTCTATCTAATCTTTCCTCATGGCTCAGACCCTCAAACTAGGCAGCATCTCCTTTGCACAGTCTCTAGTGCAATCATATCACATTGTTCCTATTATGCATTGACCAGAGCTGCATGGAGTGCTCCAGTTATGGCCTAACATGCATTTTATGTGATCCCAGTATAACTTCCTTGCTCTTAGAATTATAGAGATATACAGCACAGAAACAGACTCTTCAGTCCAACTCATCCATGCTGACCAGATATTCTAAATTAATCTAGTCCCATTTGTCCAACACTTGGCCCATCTCCCACTAAACCCTATTCATGTACCGAGATGCCTTTTAAATATTGTAATTATATCAGCCTCCACCTTTTTCTATTCTATGTTTTGGTTAATAAAGGCAAATATTCCAAATGTCAGCTTAATCACCTTTTCTACTGCCCTGCTTCCTTCAGAAATCTGTGGATATGCACACCAAACTTCCTCTGATCTCAGGTACTTTCTAGAGTCCTACCATTCATACTTAATCTCTTGCCTTTTTAGCCCTCCCAAATACATTACCTCTCATTTTTCCAGATTGAATTCCAGTTGCCACTGCCCTGCCCATCTGAGCAGTTCATTGATATCTTCTCTTTTACCACCACACAAATTTTCATATCAACTGAAAATTTCATGTCATCCATGAATGTCTTGCTCATACCTGCTGCATTTAAGAACAAATCATCAATGTGCACTATAAATACCAAGAGCCCTGGTACAGAGTTCTGTGGAGCCCCACTGGAAATAGACAACCCTCTACCATCATACTCTGCTTTCTGACTCTCGGCCAATTTCATTCAATGCTTCACTTTGCTTTGGTTCCCATCGACTCTTATTTTCTTGACCAGTCTGCCATGAGGGAACTGACCAAAACTTTGCTAAAGTTCATGTAATCCACATGAAATACATTAAACTAATCAACACTCCTGAGTATCTCATCAAAGAATTGTATCACATTTGTAAAACATGACCTTTCTTTTATGACAATTTCCCAATTGCAAATATATCTAACCTGTCAGAATCCTTTCTAGTAATGTTGCCACCACTGCGGTTAGACTGACTGGCCTGTAAATTCCTGGTCTCTCCCTCTTTTAACAAAATTCGCAGCCCTCCAGTCCTCTGGTATCTTAAGATGACTGCCAGGCTACCCTCTGCCTCGTTGCCTTTCTGCCCCATGCTCTCTTCCAGTTCTCCCCCCCCCCCCACACCCCCAAATAGTCATCTCCAATGAGGGAGTCCCTTCCTCTCAACTGCCTGGTTCAAAGTAGTTGGTTGGCTGTGATACTCTCGACATTTGAATGGCCTCCACACCATACCAGTATTACCTTGTGTATTATACTGCAGTGTCAGTATCCTTGTGGCCATAATCCAACAAGAGCCACTTCAAGCAAGAAGAAAATTTTTTTTGGAAAAGTGTTCACTTCACAGCATGTTTCCTAGTTGAGTAGAGAATGCTGTTTATCAGAACATGGCAATTTTTAGCAGCTGCTGATTTTGCTTGGATTTGAACAATCAGTGATTGTTGGAAGGACTCAGTATTTTAAAGATAACAGCTTTTAAAGTATAACTCATAACCTGTGACTTCTATTTGTGAGGAGGAAAAGTCCCATTGTTTGCAATGTGCAGTTCCATTCTCGGTCATTGTTTGTAAACTTTTAGCTTTGTTTTAAAGAACATGCACAACATGAGGCACAATTAAGGGCTGTCTTGTACAGATTGTTCCTGATTTAGCACATTTGGTAATACGTCAGGAGCCTCCTTATGATTAATGTACTTAGTCTTTCCCTGTTCTAGATGTTTCCTCTTCTCTAGGCACTGACTGCTGTCAGGGTGTGGTTTCACAGGTGGCAGCTGCAATGTGGCACTTGACACAAATAGCCATTATTTATCTATGGGCCTTATGCAGAGTGCGGGCAGGTATTCAAACCTGGCTGATGTAATTGTATTTAATCCTGTCCATATATACACTTTAAAGCAGGAGTCAGCAGTTAGGAGTGAGCTCAGCCTGGTTATTTACCCTTTTTTTTTCCCTTGCTTTCATGAATTCTAAGACCAATTAGCAGTGATTAGCTAATACAGACCTTTATGGACAATTTGGATCAATGCCACACCACATGCACTGACTTCATTCCACGCTATCAAGAGACCTGTGTTATGTTGTTTCTAAATGGTGTTGTGAAACAAGGAAGCATTTTAGCAATTAGCGAGCTGGTATGTTTAAAGAAAAAGCTGCACAACATATGATTTCTCAAATTCCAATTGATAGTGGCATACACAGTGTTGATTGAATGTGGAGATTTCAGACAGATAGGGCACCCTGCAACTATCTAAGCTTCCATTTAATTATCCACTTTGTGATTGTATAAAAGCTTTCTCCTCTTCATAGCGACAAAGAGTAAGTATGTAGACAAATTTTCAGAGTAAATCCAAAGGATAGAATGTTATATGTTTGATAGAGTGACAGGAACAAATTGGAAAATGCTAATGATATTGCTGCCAATGATCAGCTACACAAACGAAAAGACCAGAATGCAGCTACATAGCACAGAATAAAAATTCTCAGCTGGATACATTTATTGAGTTTTGTATTGGCCCGGAGTTGTGCATGGGAATCCTGCAGAATTCCTATCATAGCAGACTCCGAAGGAATTGCCTGGGAACTCGAGTATTCTGCTGGGCAATTCCTGTATGCCTGGAACCCTCCAAAAGTTGCTATTTAAATCTGGATTCTGTTGAAATTAAGTGAGCAGTTACTCAGGAAACGTAAGGCAATTAAATACATAGCTAATTATCCAACTGAGAGAAAGTGAGAACTGCAGATGCTGGAGATCAGAGTCAAAATGTATGGCGCTGGAAAAGCACAGCAGGTCAGGCAGTATCTAAAGAACAGGAGAGTCTACGTTTTGCGCATAAGCTCTTCATCAGACATTCCTGGTATAGGGCTTCTGCTCGAAACGTCAACTCTCCTACTCCTCAGATGCTGTATGACCTGCTGTGCACTTCCAGCGCCACCCTTTTTGACACTAATTATTCAACTGATCCCATACTTAGTTCCCATGCCCTGAACTACACCTACTCCAGACCCTGACTTCCCCCAATACCCAACCACCCCTTATCCCCTCCCAACCTCCCTATGCTTGGCACCTGAGCCCCATCCCCTTTCATGCTCAGGACTTGTACCCCCTTGCCCCACTCCAAGTGCCACCTTCTCTTACCAAGTTCCATATCCAACATCTTTCATTCCCTGACCTGAACCAACTCACCCATTCTGCCCTAGGACATCCTGCCCCATTCTCTACTTAATACTGAACTCACTCCATCATCCCTCATTCCCTTCCATCCTTTCCCCTGCTCTGGAGTCAATGTGGTCTGACTCCCCTTTAACCCCAGCAGACGCGCCATCCTTCCTTTCTCCGTTCTCAGTACCGCTTTTTTCCACCACTGGATATACACTGACTCCACACCCAATCCTCTTTACTCATCACCTAACCTGACACTCATTACCCCTTTTCTGGATCTGAAGCATCCCCTCTCCACAACTTAGCCCCTGCCTTTTGGACCTAGCACCCCCCTTCTCCCACCACTATCTCCAAACTGCACCTGACTCCCCTTGCCCAACTGCTGGACATGCTCACCCTTATCCCCAGCTCTGTAAGCACCACTTACCCCTCTTTGTGCCTGATCCTCCCAGCCTGGCGAGCGGCCAAATCCAAACCCACCCACCACTGGATTCCAACACACCAGACCTGACAAACATCCTCCTGGAATGGTTTGCTCCCTCTCACCCTAATCTACTTTAAACACTGCATCACTTACTATTCTCACAAGTATTCTTACAGAGACAAAAACAGGATGTAAAAATTACTGAAGCCCTTCACTTCCAAGTTTTAACTTTCACTGAGAATGTTAAGAGTAATTAAGACAAGGGTTATGATTACAGTATTGTGATGAACTGCTTATGCCCGAAACATCAACTGTCCTGCTCCTCGGATGCTGCTTGACCGGCTGTGCTTTTCCAGCACCACTTTCTCGTAGTGCTACAGTCCTCACATTCTCCTTATGATTACAGTAGACAAGCAGGAGGCTGGAAAGCTTTAATATCATAACATTAAAATTTGGAAAAGGTGATATTTCTTAAAATGCAGAAATTTGACATTCAAACAAATATTAAATTATTCTTTCAATGACAGTGAGGTTGTTAACCTTTTATTTAAATAGTAAATAGTGAAGTTAGCATTGCAATTTCAAACCTAGTTACACCTATTTCAACAAGATTTAATTTTTTTACAAGAAAGTTAACAGTGAAATGGAATATAAGAATCTCCAGCTGTGATTTTTAATTTATTGTACTGTCTCTGGAGAAACATGAAATAGCTGACAGCACTTGGATTTTGCATTATTCTGCATCTCTCAGACTCCAGAAGCTGCTGTCACATTGCAGGAAATGCTGCACATGCACACTTTGTGAAATATCTCCCCAGCAAAAAGCAAATGGCATTGCACAAATGAGCATAATAAGTATGAACAAACATGACAGAATGACATCAATGGATGTACTGACATGGATATTGCACGTAAATGATTTACAACCATGTAGTGAGTATCAGCAGATGTTCTCATGATAGAATCTTTCATTAAGAAGATAAAGTTTAATCTGGAAGTAGAGTCTTAAATGTAAACATGGGCAATTATGAAGATATGAGGAGGAACTTGGTTGTGGTGAGTTGGAAAAATGCATTCAAATATTTGATGGAAGGTAGGCAATAGCTATCACTTAATGAATAAATGCTTGGTTTCAAAACAAAATCTCTTGCATAAATAGCCAAAGGAAAAAATAAGAGACATAGCTAATTAAAACAGGGCCAAATCAAAGAAAATTACAAATTTTCAAAAAAAAATGTTGTAAGCCTGATGACTGGGAGAATTTTACAATTGAGCAAAGATGGTCTCAGGAAATTCATGGAAAAAGAGGGAATATAATATGAATGTAAAATTATGAGGAATATAAAAAAACAGATTAGGAGAATTTTGATAGGTATGTAAAGTGGAAAAGATGAGTCAAGACAAATGTAAATCATTACACGCAGAGAGAGGACAATTTTATAATAGGAATTAGAACAATGATAGACAAGCTGAACAATTACTTTGTGTCACTTTCCAGAGTGAACACGGATTTATGATGGAGAAATCATGTTTGACAAACTATTGCTGGGTCTTTTTTGAGGATGTTACTAGCAGAGTCAACAAGGTACAACTATAATCTATGTTTATGGGAATAAAGTCCCATACAAGAAATCAGTGAGCAAAACTAAAATGCATGGGATTGAGGATTGGTTAACACAAAGAGAATAAGAATGAATGGGACATTCTCAGGTTGGCAGGGGGAGGTGACCAGTGGGGTAACATAAGGGATAGTGCTTAGGTACCAGGTGTTCACAATCTTTATCAATGACTTAGATGTGGGACCCAATTGTAATATTTAAAAGTTTGCAGATGATGGAAAACTTGGGAATATGAATTATGAGGAGGATGCAAGTAGCTTCAGGGATTTAGACAGACTGATTGAGAAAGAACAAAGCGAATATAATCTGGATAAGTGAGATTTTATTTTGGAAAGTGAAAGGAAGGCATATAGTATTTCCTAAATGGTGAGAGATTGGAAAATGCTGATATCCAAAGGGACAAAGATACCCTTGTTAATAAGTCACTGAAAGCCAGTATACAAGTGAAGTAGCTAATTTGGAAGGCATATCACAAGAAGATTTGAAAACAGAAGCAAAGAAGTCTTGCTTCATTTGTACAGAACACTGATAAGACTCTACCTGGAGTATTTGGTGCAGTTCTGGAAGCTTATCTAAGGAAAGATTTACTTGCTGTTGAAAGAGTGCAGCAAAAGTTCAACAGACTGATCCCTGAGATGATGGGCCTGTCCTATGAGGAGAGATTGAGAAGCTAGAGCCTGTATTATCTGCATTGAGGAAGATGAAAACCATGATCTAGAATGGTGGACCAGGCTCGAGGGCTTCTGTTCCCATTTTCCTACATCTCCCAACTAGATTTCTGTTACTATCTCAGTACATACAACCCTCAGACATTGATACCCATACTGATTCCCATGGTATTTTGTGCAAAATAATATTAGCTAGCTATTCTCCTCAGAGCAGATAAGCTGAAGGAAGTGACAGGAGGGTGATTTTGATCTGGAATACATTGAGAGGGGTTAGTGGTGAGTAATAACTTTCAAAAGGTAATTTGTTTAAAAACTTGATGGAAATGAATATGTAAGCTTTGGTAGCTGTTTTCAAGATCTGGTGCAGGCAAAATGGCCTCCTGTGCTACACCTTTTATGTACTTTTTGCTGAATTTTATGGAAAATATTCTACTTGCCCCCACCCCCTCCCACCCTACAGAAGAAAAGCTAAACTAAACCACCTCAGCTCTGAGGAGATGAGAACTGGATTTCGTCACTCAGTGATTTTAAAGGTTTTATCATTATCATTTGATTAGTATTAGTTCCTCCCGTTTAAAAGAACAACCTACCAACTCCTAGCCTCTTCTACATGCCAACCATACATGATGAGTACAGCATAATTTATTGACCAATCAACAGATTCAATTGCTCCTTTTTGTTTAAATGGCTGACAGGCTGCATATTTTATAGAAACTGAGTTTGTAGGTGGTAGGCTAGCCACGACTTATTTTGTGTGTGTTATTCCCTGGCTTCTGCTGAAAGTGCATGAGTCGGGAGCTGTAAACTCCAGCACAGTATTTCACTCAGCATCAACATCTTCCAACAATCGTTACTGAACAATGCTTAGGAGCAGGATTCCTTGCTACATTTCTTCACTTCCTCCACCTCAAACCCTTCTCCCCTGTCTCAAGCCCATGCTATAGCTCATGGACATTGAACAAATTGTAATATCTTAAAAAAAAAACAGCTAAGATCATAACTTCAGTGTATAATGAACCAAACTTGATACCTTCCACTTTATGTGACTCACCTCATTGAGGAGCCCCACAATCCTGACTTTAAGTGTGAATTGGGCAGAATGTGTTTGCTATAATTGTCAACGAATCTCTACTGGGTGCCATCCTCTTGGTGATTTCTATGATCTCCATCGCATAGAGTTTTAGCATGCTGTTTCTGTCAGGATCTATTCATCTTTCAGTTGAATGTCAGCAACTTAGTTGAAGTTTGCCATTCAGCAAGGGGGAAGTGATGGCCTTGTGGTATTGTCACTAGCCTATTAATCCAGTGACCAGCTAATCTGCCATGGCAGATGGTAGAATTTAAATTCAATAAAAATCTGGAATTAAGATTCTAATAATGACCAAGAAGACATTGCCAATTGTCAGAGAAACTTTTCTGGATTACTGATGTCCTTTAATGGAGAAAACTAACATCCTTACCTGGTCTGGCCTACATGTGACTCCAGACCCACAGCCATGTAGTTGACACTTAACTGTCCTCTGGGCAATTAGGTTTGATAATAGGCCTGGCCAGTGACACCCATGTCCCGTGAATGAATGAATAAAAAAAACACTAATGTGTAGCATTATCTATTTATCTCTGTTTCCTTAGAACTCAAAAGTTCATATCTCCAGTGGGTGAGTTGGCATCCAGAGGCAGTAGAAACTGGCCCTTTGAAGGACTCTACCTTCCACACAGCATGCCATTTACAAAGAATGAGATGGATCTGGGTTGTCAGAGATGTGGAGAGTCATACTTCAGTATTGCCAACAGACAAGATGAAAGGTGGGAAGATTCTGAGACTTATATAAAACTTGTCCCTGTACCACTAAGCAACACCATTAAAAGTCCTTCTCAGGAACCCAGTGAGGGAGTTGAGACTGTGAGATGCAGTTCAAGTGCTCAGAGCAGGCCATCTGCCGAGCTGACTTCAGAAGAGCTGGTGCGGGACATTGCAGAAAAAGACCGGTCTCTGGCAGACATTCTGGATCCAAATTCAAAGATGAAGAGTGCTGTAGGCTTCATAGGTGGAATATTTCCAGAAAGCAAACAGGAACTATCACGGGCACGCAAGCACAAGAAACGGAATCGACTACAGCTGCGTCTGAACATTGACCAGGAGAAGTAAGTCTCGCAGATTTACACTAGTTGTTATTTATCTTAGTAAAACCCAGATCTAAGTATTAATCAGGGTTGAGGTTGTTGTTCCCACTCCAGGCAGTAAAGAATTGAGGAGAAAACCCACACATGGTTTCTACTTCTGATTAATGTCCAATGAGCCAGCAAAGTCACCATGTGCTTATAGATGTTGGTTAAGAATAGATTTGTGTTGCACTGTGAGCTTCTTCCATGGTAAAATGGGCATGTGACAAAGATCCAGCCACACCAGCAAGATACCAGAGTAATTTGAGCACCACACCTCAGCATCAGGCTCGTAAAATTGGTGTGGCAGTGTTGGCGTTCAGACGATGCAATCACTTCCCTTCTCTGCCATACTTGTGGTCTAATTTTGAATATAATTACAGGCAGCTTTTTAATGCATGTTTTATTTTGAGCACAGATACAGTCCAGTATGAGGACCCTGGCTGATATAAAATGCTTCCATGCCGTATGAATGGGTGATTATATGGTTAAACAGATCCAGTCAGTTAACAATTAAACTTTCAGCTTCTTGAACACTTACATGTCTAATAACCACCCAGAAGAGTTGACCCTTGTTCTCAAAGAACATCACTCCAGTGCTCATCATTCATCCATGCTACCATTTACTATTCCCCCAGGCCTCCCCTTACTGAGGATGAATGTTCAGTACTCCGCAAAGGCCTCACCTTCATCCCTCTATGCTCCCGAATAATGAGTTTGAAGTGTGTTGTAACATCGAATATTTCTTCCACTCTCTCCGTCTCTGGGCCCACTTTTTCAATCATGACTCCCATCCACCCACTGAGGATCCCTTCTCCTGCCTTCAACACACCCCAACCTTCTGGACACCCTGTGCTGGTCTGTTACCCGTCCTTAATTCTTCATTTCCAACTGCCACCATGACAGACTGCCTCAACCTGTCCACTTCTCTCACCCACTCCAATCTCCCACTCTTGCAACGCACAGCCCTCCACTCCCTCTGCTCCAACCCCAACATCACCATCAAACAAGCCATCAAGGGGTCCACTGTGGTAGTTTGGCGCACTGACCTCTATACCGCCAACTCGCAGACACTTCCTACTGCCCCCTCGACCACGACCTCCCCTTCAATCACCAAATCATCATCTCCCAGACCATCCACAACCTCATCACTTCTGGGGATCTCCCATCCACAGCTTCCAACCTTATCATTCCCGAAACCCGCACCACCTGATTCTACATCCCACCAAAGATTTCCCGGTTGACCCATTGTCTCCGCCCGCTCCTGTCCCACTGAACTCATCTCTGTATACCTTGACACCATCCTGCCCCCCTTGGTCCAGGAACTCCTTACCTACGTTCGGGACACCACCCACGCCCTTCACCTCCTCCAAGGCTTTCATTTCCCCAGCTGCCTACACCTTATCCTCACTATAAACATCCAGTCCCTGTACATATCTGTCCGCCATGACGAAGGCCTCCGTTTCTTCCTCTCACTTCAACCCCACCAGTATCCTTCCACTGACACCTTCATCCGCCTGGCTGACCTGGTCCACACCCTTAACAACTTCTCCTTCCAATCCTCCCACTTCCTCCAAGCCAAAGGGGTAGCCATGGGCACCCGCATGGGTCCCAGCTATCCTTATCTCTTCATCAGGTATGTGGAACAGTCCAACGTCCACAGCTACACCGGAACCAACCCCCACCTTTTTCACTCCATCGATGACTATATCTGCTCTATCCCGTGCTCCCATGAGAAGGTTGAACAGTTCATCAACTTCACTAACGCCTTTTAACTCAAAATCACTTGGACCATCTCAGACACCTCCGTCCCCTTTCAGGACCCCTCCATCTCTGGCGACCAACTAACCATGGGCACCTACTACAAACCCACGAACTCCCACAGCAACCTGGACTACAGCGCCTCCCACCCGACCTCCTGGAAAAACGCCATCCCTTATTCCCAATTCCTCTGCCTCAGCTGCATCTATTCCCAGGATGACCAATTTGGGATATATTTCCCTCCCCACCCCTATCAGCATTTCAGAAAGACCATTCCCTCCGCGATTCCTTTGTCAGATCCATGTCCCCCACCAGCCCTCACCCTATGCCTGGCACCTTCTGCCACCACAGGAAGTGCAAAACCTGCCCCCCCTCCACCACCACTTCCATCCAAGGCCCCAAAGGATCATTCCATATCTGACAGAAATTTACCTGTACCTCTACCAATATCATCTACTGTATCGCTGCACTCAGTGTGGTCTCCTGTGCATCGGGGAGCCAGGCACCAACTTGCAGATCATTTTGGAGAACATCTCTGGGACTCCCACATCAACCATCCCCACTGCCCCATGGCTGAACTTTTCAACTTCCCCTCCCACTCTACCAAGGACATGCAAATCCTGGGCCCTCCTCCATCGTCAAAACCTGGAGGAAGAACACCTCATCTTCCGCCTTGGCACAGCATAATTTATTGACCAATCAATGTTAGACTTTGTCTGCCAACCCAACACTCTATAGTAGCACATTTGACTCTGTGTCAGAAGGCTGTGTCCAAGCCTTGGACACAAATGTCTGGGCTGACACTCCAATCCAGCACTAAAGGAATTAGTGTCTTGGGGGTGTCACCTTTTATTTAAAAAAAAAACCTTAAAAATAGGTCCAGTTTACTTCCTCAAATGGGTCTAAAAATCCCCTAGCACTATTTTGGAAGGCGAGCAGGGGAGGTGCTCTGGTCAATATTTCTCCCTCGAACAATATGACAGAAATCAGTTATCGAATAATTATGATGCTGTTTGTGAGAACTCATTCTGTACAAACTGGCTGACCCATTTTCTTCAACTGTGACTATATTTCTAATGAACTTTTATTGGTTATGAAGTGTTTTGAGGCATCTGTGGTCATGAAAGGCCCCATATATAAATGCAAATCTGCTTTTTTCTATGTGTATTGTTTTCAATTTATGAGCTTCTATGAATTTCTGAAATGTCTTTTATGAATTTGTAAAAGGATAGCACAGGGATTCATGCTTCAGTATTATTTCAACATGCAGTCACTTTATTTTTGGATAACTTGTGAGAAGGCACAAACAAAGTCTGTATCTGTGTGTCTTAGCCGCAGCTTGATTTGAAATCCATTCTGAATGGTATCTTTCATCAATGTGTTGCTGTAATTATGCATCATTCTTGCCAACCCGAGGACGATTGCAGTGATTTAATGGTGCAGTGGCCCCACACAATTCCTATTTTTAGAAACTAAAATACTAATCTACAAGTCTATTCAAGATCTCTGCTGCTGATTTCCTATAAAGTATTTGTACCTGAATGCAGCTTAGTAAGCTTGTCATGGGTTCACAAAATGTAACAAGCACGGCAAAGAACGGTAGCCATGTTTCCAACACTGGGTCACACACAGCACAAGACTTGATTTTTGGAGGTTTATCATCACTATCCCAGGACATCACTGCAGGGATTCCTCAGGGTAGTGTCTCAGGCACAACCGTCTTTAACTGCTTCAATTCCCTATCATCGGCATCCTGAAATTACCATTGACTAGAAACTGAATTTGACCAGCCATATAAATAATGTGGCTACAACAGTAGGTCAAAAGCTTGAAATTCTGTAGTGAGTAACAAACCCCCTGTCTAGCGAGAGCCCATCCACTATCCAAGAGGTATAAGCAAGATGTATGATGGAATATCTCTTCACTTGTCTGTATAAGTGCAGCAATGTTTGAGGCTTGACTTCATCCGTAACTGGACTGATGTACCGTCAAGTATTTAAACTACTGGGCCGCAGTAGTAGCGGTCTGTATCATATGTAGTGATTCGCAAAGTTCCTTCCAAACCTGGGACCTCTACCAACTAGAAGGCCAAGGAAAGTAGATGCATGGAACACAACCTGAAAATTCCCCTCCAAGTCCTATGTCACTTTTACTTGGAAATATATCACCATTCCTTCACTGACACTGAGTCACAATCCTGGAATTTCCTCCCTAACAGGACTGTGGGTGTAGCACTGCGGATTCACTTCAGTATTTCAAGAAAAGGCTCGTCATTGCCTTTCCAAGGACAGTTAGGGAGAGGCAAAAATTGTTGATCTTGTAAGCAATTCTGAAATCCTGTGAAATAATTTTTGTTAAAATGAACCAGCTCTAGAATTCCCTTTTTATACTTCACTGTGTCATTTTCCCCCCCTTTAACGCACTTAAGACCTAAGTCTTTGACCAAACTGTTGGTCATCTGTAACTTCTTGAGTGGCTTTGGTGTCTTACTCATTTTGTAATGCTCCCACAAAACACCATATGACGTTCCTTTATCTTTAAAGGCATAATATAAATGGATACAATGTTAAAGTAATCAGAATAGAATGCTCTGTTTCAAAGTCTTCTCGAGCAACTAGAGTTTCTACTAAGTGCCTTTCTAAGTTCAGGCTGTTTTTGGGTATGCAGCATCTCCATGATTGTCTTTACCTGAATTACTTACTGCCTTGAGTTGTATGCTTGACAACATCTAATGCAGCTTTATGATACAGTCCATTGATTAGAATTTACAGTCTTCCTGAAGGTCCAGCCACAACTCTCAATAATACTTAAGGAGTTTGTTTCATGTAACTTAGAAGGTTTCTCTTCCTTAGATTATTTATGGAATGGGTGAATATAAACTCCTCTTTCCAAAGAGGGTTGTGGATTCTAAAACAACTGCTACATCATTCCTTTTAGTAGTTAGTTTTGTGGTTCCCAGAATAACATGTTTGGAAAAGTAAAACTGAAAATACCAGGAATACTCAACAGGTCTGGCAGCATCTGTGGAGAGAAAAACAATTAAAGTTTAAGGTCCAATTGCATCAGACCTTTTTAGTTCTGATGAAAAATCATGGAAGAAGTTGGTACATTACTTCAGTTTTCTTGAAGCTGATTGTAAGAAACATAGAAAATAGGTGCAGAAGTAGACCATTTGGCCCTTCCAGTCTGTACCACTATTCAATATGATCATGGCTGATCATGCAATCTCCGTATCCCACTCCCACTTTTTCTCCATAACCCCTGATCCCGTTAGCCACAAGGGCTACCTCCAGCTCCCTCTTGAATATATATAAAATGGATTGGTCCCAACACCTTTCTGTGGAAGAGAGTTCCACAGGTTCACAGCTCTCTGAGTAAAACAATTCTTCCTCATCTCAGTCCTGAATGGCTTATCCCTTATTCTTAGATTGTGGCCCCTATTTCTGGACATTCCAAACATCAGGATCATTCTTCCTGCATTTGTCTGTCCAGTCCCAACAGGATTTTACATTTCTATGGGATTTGCCCCCACCCCAAAACCCCATTCATCTAAATTCCAGCAAGTGTAAGCCCGGTCGATCCAATCTTTCTTCATATGTCACTCCTGCCATCCTGGGAATCAATCTGATGAACCTTCGCTAGACTCCCTCGATAGCAAGAAAGTCTTTCCTCAGACTAGAAAATTAAAACTGCACACAATACTTAATATGTATCCTCACCAAGGCCCTGAATAACCGCAGCAAGACATCCGTATCCTATACTCCAATCCTCTCACTATGAAGACCAGTATACCATTTAGCTTTGCTCACCACCTGCTGTACCTGCATACCAACCTTCAGCAACTGTTCCACCCTGACACCCAGGTCTCAATGCACCTCACCATTTCCTAAACTGCTACCATTCAGATGATAATCTAACTTCCTGTTTTTGCAACCAAGTGGATAACCCCATATTTATCCACATTATATTGTGTTTGCCATATATTTGCCTGCTTAGCCACCCTATCCAAATCACCCTGCAGCCTCTTAACATCCTTCTTACAGACACACTGCCACCTCGCTTAGTGTCATCTGCAAATTTGGAGAGATGGCATACAATTCCTTTGTCCAAATCGTTAATGTACATTTTGAATATCTGAGCCAAAGTTGTTGAATACATTGGAGAACAAATCCATGCTACATTACATGCTAGCTTTTGAACCAGCAGCTAGTGGACAATCACTAGATTACAGTTCTATAGTGAACATAAACTCTTAATTAGCTTGGCCTAATGATTGTTCCTCTTGTTTGAGCATTGACCGGTTAATTGCTGAAGGAAGTTGAGCCCAATCCTGTCCACATGAATGAACTTCCAGCTGTGATTGCTGAATGACAGTCACAAGCAGGAAGCCTGGTTGGGTTATTTGGGTTTTTTTTCTCATCTGAGAATTATGACTGGGATGGTATAACATTGCAGAGGTCAGCAACACTACCTCTGTTCAGATCAGCTCAGTTAGTATAGCTACTGGGATTTGAACTCTGATTTTGCTTCTCTATATGGTACAGCTAAACATCAGATAAATTGCTCTCTTTACTTTTTCTATTCTTTGCGCATGTTATGTTAGAGAGCTTTAAATTAGTTGCAGGACATATCACTACTCTTGCCAGAAATATCATGAGAAAGTTATTAGTGAAGCTTATGTCTCCTGCAAAGGTTGTTCTGGTTCCTGGGGGTATGTTTCCTTGGTAATATTTAACAAGTGGCTAACAAAGTTATTTCTTTGCACTTTGAAAAAAATTCTCAGTGAGGGATTTTTGGACTCAGCCCTGACGTCTGTTTTTTTGCTTAATTCACACTTTCAGAACACACAGGGAGATGTGAGCTATCCAAGATGAGCATACTAGTGGGAGAAAGTTCAAAGCTGGTAACTAACCCTAAAGGTCACTTGTTTTAGTCCTGGTTTGTGTTTTATTAACTGCAAACAATTATAGCACCAGTTTCAGCACCATAGTTGGCCTAAATTCTTCGACTGCTTTTGGTTAGACCCAGATTGGGGGTATTTGATGAAGATTGGATTAGTCTTAGTTATAGGTTTACATGGTTAACTAGCCTATGGAGGCTTTTTGCATTTTATTTTTGAACAGCAGCTCCAGGCTGCTGTACCAGTATGCACAGCTTCTCTGCAATGCCAGCAATTTGATGTAAAGCGATTTAACCTTTAAACTGTATATAAGGTACTTAGTGTCCTGACCACAAATCAGAACTCCAGTAATGTTTACCATTTTTGTGGTTGCCATATTTGATGCCTCTGAGTGAGCCTAACAGTGACTGTGGCCATTTGTACTGAATTATAGGCAGTTTGTTGCACTTTGAAGCTAGGCCAAGTAAAAGAAGGGAGAGACTGCCTGTACGTAAGTTAAGTTTGCATCTGGCACTGAGTAAATTGTTGCCTAGAAGTCACTTAACCATACCACTTTTTTTCTGCATCCCCAAACAATATTTTATGCACAGATGTATTCTAAACTGTGGTTACAGCAACTTTCATAGTATTCTGAACAAAGCCATCAATCAGTTACAAGTACTCACTTGAACAGGAACAGGAAGCACTTGAAACATGTGTATTAAAGTAAACCATTTCTGTTGATAAATGTAGTGATTGTAAACAGTGAGCTAGCTTAAAGTATATTGGAAGGACAGGTTGAAGGACAGCATCTTGGAGCAAGAGGCTGTCCAAACGAATGAAGAAGAGAAACAGAACGTGATAGCTTCAGGAGTTTTAATAATTGTGAGGACAAAGAACACATTTTTGCAAGAGTGGGATAAATTTCATTGCTTACCTCCTGCTAAATTGAAGGATTATTAACAACAGGAATAAAGGTAGCTAAAGTAATGAGTCATTGGGAACAATAACATGGAAGAGTAGGCAGGAAGCACTGTATGAAGAGAACTAGGACCTAAATTAAAGTACAGCTTTCCAAAGGTTGGAGTCCCTAGATTATTGTCAGAATTATGTGCAGATTAGCATAATCGATTTTGCAACAGAGAACAAGTGTGGCAAAAATGGGTTACACATCATTGAACTGGTACCATTACTGGGACTGGAAGGAATTATCTTTGGGCTTGGCTGCACCTAAATTGATCTTGTGTCAGGGTCCTAGTGAAAAGGATAGATATGGCAATTACAGACACTTCAATCTAATAATGGGAAGCATAGGTAGTAAAGGAAGTTTTCATCAAAACAAATTATATGGAAAAGAGTAGAGTAACAGTCACAAAGTTTGCTTGTGGCTGTATAAGTGAGGGAAAATAAGTGGGAGGATATAAAGTATTTCAACAGGAAAATTAAATTAGAAACTTGAACAAAATATTTGGGCTGAGGGACAGGTTACAATTAACTTCTCAAATAAGCATTGTTTATATAAATGCAAGGAGTACATGCTGGATACATTGAATGAATTGCAAGTACAAATTCAGTTGGGAGGTAAGGCATGGTTACAGAGACTGTAAGACAGTCAAGAATTGAAACTAAAACTAGCAGGTTAAAGGCTTATATGAAAAATAGAGAAAAGATGGTGCCAACTTTGAAGTAATATATTGTATAAATGCAGAGATTACACAACACATAATCAAGCCAGTGATGGGGGATTTAACTTTCATAATGAGCGGTAAAAGGGCACTTACCTGTTGAGTTGTCTCAGAATCCAATTCAATTAGAGATAGTTAACATGGCTTTGTGTGTGGAAAATCATGTCTCACTAACTTGATTGAGTTTTTTGAGGAAACAACAAAGAGGATTAATGAGGATGAAGTGGTGGACATGATCTATATGGACTCCAGTAAGGCATTTGACAATGTTCCTCATGGACTAGTCAGCAAGGTTAGATCACATTGAATACAGGGAGAGCTAGCCATTTGAATACAGAACTGGCTCAAAGATAGAAGACAGAGGATGATGGTGGAGAGTTGCTTTTCAGACTGAAAGCCTGTGACCAGCAGCCTGCCACAAGACTCGTTGCTGGGTCTGTTAGGTTCTTTTTCTTGAGATTCTTACACACTTGATGCAACTGCAATATACCACTTTCTGTGAACAGCCAAAGTTTATTAAGTAAGTACAAACTTTTGGAGGAACCCTTAAATACTCTTCACGGAGCTTATGGAGCCGTGTCAAGAGACGTCCCTGACCAAGGGAACAGTCTTCCCTTTTACATCACCATCCGTAATGCCCACAAGACAACCCCCTGCCACTCTCTGTAGTCACATGCCACTCAAGACAATGTAGTGATTTGATTATTTCCAGAAACAATGTAATTAAATTGATGCTGAATTGCAGGAGGTGGCCATGTAAATTTTTACATTCTGCATGCAAGACAGAGAAATATCTTTCTGATAGGAAGGAGACCAGAATTGCATGCAATATTCCAACAGTGGCCTAACCAATGTCCTGTACAGCCGCAACATGACCTCCCAACTCCTGTACTCAATACTATGACCAATAAAGGAAAGTATACCAAACGCCTTTTTCACTATCCTATCTACCTGCGACTCCACTTTCAAGGAGCTATGAACCTGCACTCCAAGGTCTCTTTGTTCAGCAACACTCCCTAGGACCTTACCATTAAGTGTATAAGTCCTGCTAAGATTTGCTTTTCCAAAATGCAGCACCTCGCATTTATCTGAATTAAACTCCATCTGCCACCTCTCAGCCCATCATGGATAGGATAAATAGACAAGGCCTTTTCCCTGGGGTCGGGGAGTCCAGAACTAGCAGGCATAGGTTTAGGGTGAAAGGGGAAAGATTTAAAAGAGACCTAAGGGGCAACTTTTTCACACAGAAGGTGGTACGTGCATGGAATGAGCTGCTAGAAGAAGTGGTGGAGGCTGTTACAATACAAGATTTAAAAGGCATCTGGATGGGTATGCAAATAGGAATGGTTTAGAGAGGTATGGGCCAAGTGCTGGCAGATGCAACTAGATTAAATTAGGAAATCTGCTCAGCACGTGGACGATTGGACCGAAGGGTTTGTTTCCATTCTGTACATCTCTATGACTCTCATTTCTGTAAGATAACCTCATTTTTTTTCTAAAATCCAATTAGTTTAAATTGTTTAATCTTTACTCATGACAGCCTCTTTATTTGGGGAATCAACATAGTGAACCTTCCTTGAACTACTTCCAATGCAAGTGTATCCCTCATTAATTAAGGAGACCAAAACAATATATACTGAGGAACGTTGATTATCCGAACGAGATGGGCGGGCACTATTTTGTTTGGATAATTGATTATTCGGTTAATTAGAGTCATAGAGATGTACAGCATGGAAACAGACCCTTTGGTCCAATCTGTCCATGCCGACCAGCTATCCCAACCCAATCTAGACCCACCTGCCAGCATCCGGCCCATATCCCTCCAAACCCTTCCTATTCATATACCCATCCAAATGCCTCTTAAATGTTACAATTGTACCATCCTCCACCACATCCTCTGGTAGCTCATTCCATACACATACCACCCTCTGCATGAAAACGTTGCCCCTTAGGTCCCTTTTATATCTTTCCCCTCTCACCCTAAACCTATGCCCTCGATTTCTGGACTCCCCGACCCCAGGAAAAAGACTTTGCCTATTTATCCTATCCATGCCCCTCATAATTTTGTAAACCTCTATAAGGTCACCCCTCAGCCTCCGACGCTCCAGGGAAAACAGCCCCAGCCTGTTCAACCCAACCCTTTCAAGTTTCACAACATCTTTCCGATAGGAAGGAGACCAAAATTGCAATATTCCAACAGTGGCCTAACCAATGTCCTGTACA
>NC_057724.1:35674706-35741112 GCF_004010195.1 Chiloscyllium plagiosum | reverse complement strand
TATCTTCCATATCCTTTTCCACAGTAAATACTGATGCAAAATATTCATTTAGTATCTCCCCCATTTTCTGTGGCTCCACACAAAGGCTGCCTTGCTGATCTTTGAGGGGCCCTATTCTCTCCCTCGTTACCCTTTTGTCCTTAATATATTTGTAAAAACCCTTTGGATTCTCCTTAATTCTATTTGCTAAAACTATCTCATGTCCCCGTTTTGCCCTCCTGATTTCCCTCTAAGTATACTCCTACTTTCTTTATACTCTTCTAAGGATTCACTCGATCTATCCTGTCTATACTGACATATGCTTTCTTCTTTTCCTTAACCAAACCCTCAATTTCTTTAGTCATCCAGCATTCCCTATACTTACTAGCCTTTCCTTTCATCCTGACAGGAATATACTTTCTCTGGATTTTTGTTGTCTCATTTCTGAAGGCTTCCCATTTTCCAACCATCCCTTTACCTGCGAACATCTGCCTCGAATCAGTTTTCGAAAGTTCTTGCCTAATGCTGTCAAAGAGATTTCCTCTGGGGCTTGGAGTTTTCTGTGAAGTCTGCTCCTCGTTCAGGAGACTAGGCAGCAGCACATCGCATGTGAGACCCTGTCCCCACCTCTTGCCCACCCCCACCCACCAACCCTGAACCCCTGTCCACCCCCAACCACTTTCTGACCCACATCCGCACCACTGCCCCCAGCCGCACCCCCACCACCTCCCCAACCCCCGGGACAGCCGGTTTGTACACCAACAGTAATCTGCTGATGCCTTTGTGGGGTAAGTCTCTAAATAGTGCACACGTGCTTTCTCTCGCTCTCGCGCTCTCTCTCTCAGGCTTTTTACTGCAACTTTTTGACAGGTTCCACCTTTGCTCTGTACAGGACAATGTTGGAGAGATTATCTGGGGAAAGGGGGATTTAGGGTCCACCCCTGTGTAGAATTCCAGGGAAAGTAATTTGAAGATGGTGCCTGGACTATCCAGGACTGTTCTCGGAAGCATTTCAGTGAGCCAAGTTGGTTTTTAATCATTGTACCTGTAAACAAAAGACGCAATCAGGGTTAAAACAGCTCTTTGACGTAATGTTTCTATTAGGACCTTGAGATCCCCTTTGGATAATCTGATATTCGGATAATTGATATTCGGATAGTCGAGGTTCCTCTGTATTACTCTAGGTGAAGTCCCATTGTGTCCTGTACAGTTATAACAGCACTCCCTTACTTTTATTCTCCATTCCCCTTGTACTAAAGGCCAACATCCTGTTGGCCTCCCTAATTACTTGCATGCTAACATTTTGTAATTCATGTATAAGGACAGCTAGATGCCTCTGTACCACAATAAGGCCAATGAAGCTTGTCTGTTCATGTACATATATCATTAAAAAGCAATGAATTGTTACAGAAAATAATATAAAAGGCTAACAAAAGTTTGCTTTCATATTTAAAGATTGAAATGAAAGTATTAGAAAAATTTATGATGCAGCTGTGCGGCACCATAATTAGATCACATTTGGCAAACTCTGAACAGTTCCATGCACTGTACCTTAGTATCCTAACTTTGAGGGGAATGAGGCATCAATTTACTGAAATGATTCAGCATTGCAAGGGTTAAATTACCATGAGAGATTACAAACCAGAGTAATAGCCCTGAGAGTTACAAAATATTGTGATGAATAAATGGGGTGAATGATGGAAAACGTTTCTGCTGATAGGGATGCTAAGATTAGATTTTCGTGAGTGAAAGTAGGAAATATTTCTACACTGAAAGGGGATTAGTAGTTTGGAACGCTCTTCTGCCAATGATAGTTGATTCTAATTAATTGTCAGTAGTTTTAGTTATCAATCTCAGATTTAAAATTAAATGTTATGAGGCAACAGAAAATATGTGGAGTTGGATCTCAGCAGTTATGATCTCATTGGATGGTGGGACAAGCTTGACAAGTTCAGTAACAAAAGGAGAAATTGCTGAAAAAGCTCAGCAGGTCTCGCAGCATCTGTGAAGAGAAATCAGAGTTAACATTTCATGTCCAGTGACCATTCCTCAGAACTGGGATTCAAGAATCAATTCCTGTATGTGTCCAGTTCCAAATATGAACTGGATGATATTTTTTAGTGAGGATCTGTGTATAGTACAAGTTACTGAATTGTGACTACATAGAAATACTTGTGTATTTGGATTTTTAAAAGATATCTGATAAAGTGCCATTTTAAAGGTTAATAGGAGATAAGATCTTGTGGTGTGATGGGGTAATACATTAGCATGGGTAGAGGATTGGCTAATTAACTGGGATATTTTCTTTTTTTTAACTGTAACTAGTCATGTGACACAGGGATCCGTGTTGGGGCCTAAATTATTACGATCTATAGTAAGGACATGGATTAAGGAATTGACATATTGTAGCCAATAGGCTGACAATAGAAACGTAGGTAGGAAAGCAAGTTGTGAGAAGAGCAGAAAAGATGGGTTAAATGAGAGGACACAAAATTAGCAAATGGAGTATAATATGAGAAGATGTGAAGTTGTCTGTTTTGGTTGAAGCATAGAAATGCAGTGTATTGAATGGATCAAGACTACAAAATGCTGTAATGCAGGAATATCTGGGTGTCCTTGTAGGTGAATAATAAAGTCAGCTTGAGCATCTCCGGCTATGCCAGAATTTGTTGCCATCTTTAATTGCCCTGGAGAAGCTGTTGGCCTCTTTTGAATGACTGAACTTTGTGTTGTAGGAAAACCTACTGAGTGATTAGGAAGAGAGTTCCACAGTTTTGACCCAAGAACTTGATTGATGACCCCTTCCATCACTTAGCTAGAGATAGTAAAGTTAACATTGCCATAGTTCCAGAGGACTGCTCTCTCGTCAGAGAGAGAGAAATGACAGGTGATGGTTTAATCTGAGGACCACCACACATCAAGCACCGCAAGAGCGCGGTTTAGATGGTTGGACCTTCATGATGACCTCAGTATAGTGATTGGAACCAGGCGGATCCCATTGACTGAGATTCTTGATTGGCCCAGTCAGGAAACTCTAACTGACCAATCTAAACAGGGAATTTAAAATCTCCTCCTTTTTCGGGACTGACTTCATGCTGACTGGCCACTGCCAATTACTGTGCATAAGTAAATAAAGGGTGAAGGGATACTGGGCTCTGTGCAGTTATTTCACTCGGCCTACACTGTTGGTGTCATTCTGCATCACAAACTACCCATCCAGCCAACTGAGCTAACTGACCCCAGCTGGTGATCGAGAGTAGACAGATACGATGGTTTTGGACCAGGCTGTGTTTATTCTGCTTTGTATGGACAGGCCATTCCTGGAATATTTTTCAACACATCTAGTAGATGTGACTGTTAGCAGGTGTGCTAGAACAACTTGGCTAGAGGTATGGCTAATTCTGGAATCTTCAGTACCAATGCCCGAATGATATCAGCGCGATTTTGATTTTGTCAACCAAATTTTTAAAATTTGCTTAAATTTTTTTTTAAAGTCAGTCAAAAACATTCAGCTGACTGAAAGCAAGACAAACTTGAAAATGCTGAGTTAATACAATCTTTGCAGATGAACCTGGAATCCCTGTTTTTCAGGCTGCATAATGTCAGCAACAACAATATGGGGAAAGTGCAGTGGATGCTATTATAATGAACAATGTGTGTTAAGTCTTCAATTTATATTGGAAGTTGAGTTCTGAGATGCACTACAATGTCAAAATTCTGTCCTGATTGCAGCATTCTCTTTCCGCAACCCATCTTCATTTGAAAAATGCAGCTCCTTTATAGAGAGAGAATGATTTTTAGGAACTGTTGTGCAACAATACCTGCTCACCTTATACACTGTTTTGCCCACTTTTGGATTACAGTCAATCAGGAAAGCTAATGTAGTGATAGCGCTGCTGAAGAATGATGAAGATAAGCTTAGAGGCATTGACAGAGGAATGGCAGAAGCAGTGACTAACTACTTTATCATCTTCAGTCAAAACTGAGGTATTTCTGTAGATACTAATAGTGATGAACTCAAGGATATTAACAGAGCTTGGAAGGAAATGGAGAAAATAATTGACCAAGTATTATACCTATAAAAATATAAAATCCCAAGTCCAGATGGTATCCAGCCAAATATATTCAAGGAAACTAAGCATCAGAAGTATCTTTGTAATATCTGTTATATCATTGATATTAATGAAATCAACTTCAATATCTTTACTAAATCTGGTAGAAGAACCTGTAGTAACAAAATATCATAATAGTATGCATTGATTTTAAAAGGCTCAGTCATGCTGAAAGAGTCTGGTAGAATTCCTTGGACATAATGGCAAGGGTCAATCTCCTATTTTGGTTTTCAAGAGGCCTTTTGGATAGTATCATATGGTAGGCCATGACAACAGTTAGAGCATGTGGAGTTAGACTAAGTAGCTGATTAGAAAATGAATTGGCTGTAAAATAAAGTCGTGTAGGGTTGAATGCATTAGATTAGTTTGGAAGTGGTGTTTAATAATATCACTGTTACTTTATTTTAATGGCCGAGACTTAAACAAGTAGCTTACCATCAAAACCTGCTGATGATCTATAGCTAACAAGGAACTGTAGAAAATCTATAGGCTGGGTAGTTGTGGCAAATTTACATTAAGTGGATAAATGAGAGCTTGTATACATTGGTAGATAAAACAAAATATCACTTCAACCTTAGAAAATTGGGTTGAAATGAAAAGGGATGTAGGTTAAAAATCATTAACAGAAGCATCACAGATCAACAAAGCAAAAATAAATATTAATAAAGCATTAATTAGTCTGAAGGGATGTAACATTCAAAAGTGATGAAGGTGTAAGCATGTAGTCAGGCTGCACTTGGAGTTGTACAAAGTACAAGTTTGCATATTGAAAATGACTGGAGAGCAATGCAAGCAAGATCTGGATGCGAACAGAGGTGAAACCAGAAATGAAAGATTTTCTTTAGGTATCAATTAGGATTAAACAGGTTGATGCTTTCCCTAGAGTCAACCTGATTGAAATCATTGCTGATATGAACAGATTGTACAGGTAAAGTGTCCATAAATACAAAGTACTTATTCAGTAGAGAAATGAGAAACGTATATACTTAGTTTAGAAGGTGGAATCCAGTACCATAAGAGATGAGACCAACAGCTTAAATGATTGCAGAAGAATATTAGACAAGAGGAAAACTAATAGAAAGGTATGCTTAAAGGTAGAGAAGAGATGGATGGAATGCAAGGAAACTTGTGAGGAAGGTAAACACCAGCACAGACAGTCTGGGGCAAATTGTTTTATTCTGTGCTAGAAATTCTATGTAATCCGTGTGTTCATGAATTCACGTGTGAAGGGCATCGATACTACGTTTCATCAGCACTTTGTTTAGAATTTGTCTTGGTTTTTTGCATAGCTAATGTGATTTTTCTTTGCTTTCTTTACAGGTGTACTGCACAGGCCACCTCCTCAACAGCAATCACTAGCTCAACTTCTTGCTCAGCTTACTATAGCACATCTGCTGCCAAAGCCGAGCTGTTGAACAAAATGAAGGACTTACCAAATATGGCTGAAGTGTGTTTGGAAGAGGAGGAGGAAGAGGAGGAAATGTTGATAGAAAAGAAGGTATTAAGTTTTTTTCCCAGATATAGAATTGTCCTAGGTGGTGAGAAGAGGCACCTGCTAAATAAGGTTAGCAGGCAGAAAGGTCTAAAAAGTAATCTGAAAGCAACCCTTCATGGGACATGTAAGTACCAAGGATCCATTATTTGTATGGAGGCCTGTGTGCAGACTTGTCTCATGTATCATGTGGTGAAAGTTTTATACTTTCACATCATTTTGGGCAAAGGAACTCTCTTCTAATCAATATTTTTTCTTATAAATTTCCACAGCAGCAACTGATTAGCAGTCTTAGCAGGAAACTCTCTGTATTGCATGAAGCCCAGAAGAGCCTCTTGGAAGACATCAGTGCAAACTGTGCATTGGGGGAAGAGGCAGAAAGACTGGTCAAGAATGTCTGCAAACCAAATGAGTTTGATAAGTACCGAATGTTCATTGGGGATTTGGATAAAGTTGTAAACCTGTTGCTGTCTCTCTCAGGCCGACTTGCTCGAGTGGAAAATGCCTTAAATAACCTGGATGTTGAAATGAGTGAGGAAGAAAGGGTAGGTATTGTCAGTCAATGCTAAATCATAACTATATTATGGATGTAATGCCAAAGAATGTCAAGTGGAATGGGTCAGATTTCCTCTTTGGCTATGGCCATTGCCTGACACTTGTGTAGCATGACTGAATTGGATTAGATTCCCGACATTGCGGAGACAGGCCATTGGCCCATCAATTCCACACCAACCCTCTGAAGAGTAACACACCCAGGCCTATTTCCCTCTTACTAATGCGCCTAACACTATGAGCACTGTAGCATGGCCAATTCACCTGACTTGCACATCTTTGGACTGAGAGAGGAAACCGGAGGAAACCCACACAGACACTGGGAGAAAGTGCAAACTCCACACAGACAGTCATCCAAGGCCGGAATCGTACCTGGGTTCCTGGTGCTGTGAGGCTGCAGTGCTAACCACTGAGCCACTGTGACTGTTACTTTTCATGTAAAGCCTACCTTTTCCCCATAACATTTGATTCCATTACTAATTAAAAATTTAGTTCAGCCTTGAATATTCTTTAAAAACCCAACCTTGAATGCTCTTTAAGAATGCAGCTTGTCACTTGTCAGCTTGAATGCACTTGTCAGCTCAGGCCTAGATTTCAATCCACTCTTGCTGCATTTGAACATGAACTGCTTCAGTGTCTGAGGAGTCCAATGTCCACAGTAGGGTATTGAAGACCCTGTTCTCATGCATCAACTCGAATCATGATGCATTTCCATAGTAATGAATACTATGATAGTATCACTGATTGATTGTTTGGATCTTGTCAGAAGAGAGTGAAAGTAGAGTGGCACTAGATGATTTAGTTACAATCAATATGTGAAATTCTGTATTGTAATGACTGATAGCAAGATCTGGTTTTAAATATTGTGAATAATTTTGACATTTCTGTTGCATAAGAACTTAGCTTAGTAGAGATGACTCTAATCAAACAGCTAACAACATCAACAAACTTTTGATAGTTCAATAATCTATTTTGATGCAAATCAAGTGAGAAGAGATAAAATGGTTTTCTTCTTCTGTCACTCCCCATTTTGGTTATTAGCAGATACCTTGAATTTTAAAACAGTAGTGGGTTGCCAACTCAATTATTCTTGACTGTGCAGTCTCTAAGAAATAAGACAGACCTTTATTTTTAAGTTAAGCACATATGTGATTACTTTTATTACTAAGACCCAACAATATAAAAATGTCAAAAATGTGCAAATTCATCCTACTTCCCACCCTTGCTTGCAAACACAGACACATTTTCACAAGCTACAAAAAAGTACAGCTTTACTGTGTCAGATAAATTTAGCCAAGTAAAATGAAGATTGAAAGGTGAAGTCAATAAGGAGTCATGATGTTTTGTTTCTCACTGAGGCAGTTGCTGTATAGTCATTGTGGGTATAGTATTTTCTCCTGAAATCGCAGTTGTGGAAAATCCAGTGGCTTTTAATGGAAATTCTCTGCTGTGGAGACATTCAGCAGATCCAGATGCAGAGCTCAGATAGAATGGTGAGATGAGAGATGGGCAAAACAACTATCTGCTGCGGTTAATATCAATTACTGTCCAGACCCTAACTTCAAAGGCCACACAAGAGGTTGTCAATATGATCTCTCTCCTTTCTAATTCCATACTCCAAAGAATATAGAGGACGAGTTCATGCAGTTATTCTTTAGCTGTTATTTCACAGCCTAAATGATTAATTTTTAATGTCCTTGCAATTCCCTTCTGAATAGATCAGTCTTCATTGATAAAATAGGAAGAAGGGTATCATAGCTCCAAAAAACTGTTGTCTCTATTGGGCCTTTGCATCTCTGTCCAAGAAAAGTGGGCGGCCTGGTGGCACAGTGGTTAGCACTGCTGCCTCATAGCGCCAGAGACCCGGGTTCAATTCCCGCCTCCGGCGACTGACTGTGTGGAGTTTGCACATTCTCCCCGTGTCTGCATGGATTTCCTCAGGGTGTACCGGTTTCCTCCCACAGTCCAAAGATGCGCAGGTCAGGTGAATTGGCCATGCTAAATTGCCCGTAGTGTTAGGTAAGGGGTAGATTTGGGGTATGGGTGGGTTGTGCTTCGGTGGGCCGGTGTGGACTTGTTGGGCTGAAGGGCCTGTTTCCACACTGTAAGTAATGTAATCTAATCTAATCTAATCTAAAAAAGTGAATATGGCTGCACATTGATGCAAATAAGTCTCATCCATCTGAAATTTTAGTCAATGTCCTTTATCTTTTTCTTTAAAGAAAAGACTTGAAAATTTGAAAACAACCGATGAAACTATAATATTTTATAAAGAACATATATTTTTGACAGTTTGATTCTACTGATGTTCCAGTGAGTGTGTGCAATGCTGAGTCGTACGAATGTTCCAGATTGGATTCTGTTCTGAATTAGCTGGCCTCCTGACAGGAAGCACAAGGTGGAAATAAATGTTTTGTAGTATCTCGAGGGCTTTGAGGGGTAACTTTAGCTGTCAGTATAAAAAAAAAAGTTGTTACAGAGTCCCAGCTCTTGATTTGCTATCACACCGCTGTATTGAAAATGTGTCAACTGAGAAGGGAGTGAATTTCATGCTGACACTGTGTTCAAATGTGAGTAACAGCCATCTGGGAAAGATGCCACAAAATTTCTGCCTCCTGTGCATCAGCATCCTACATGATACAATAGCTGGGAGACAATAGAAGGAAGTGCAGAAAAAAAAAGTCCAGGAAAGGCAAAAGTAACTGATTAGCATTGTTCATTTTAATTTGCAGCATGCATTGACTGAAAAGAAAAAGCAACTTTTAGCTCAGCTCGAAGAAGCCAAAGAACTGAAAGAGCACGTGGATCGCAGAGAGCATGCTGTTCATAATATCCTTGTCAAGCACCTGTCTGAGGAGGAGCTGCAGGATTACATTCATTTTGTAAAGATGAAATCTGCCCTCATCATTGAACAGAGAGAGCTGGAGGACAAAATCAAGCTTGGCGAGGAGCAGCTCAAGTGTCTGAGGGACAGTTTATCCTTCAGACCGTGCTAACACAGCAATATTGAAATGTAGAACACTTTAAAATTAATGTTTGGTCTAAGTCATTAAACTGAAATGCATCAAAATTTAAGAAACCATGAATTCCTTTATCAAACATATTCATATCCAATGGTTTTAAAATCTGCTGTATATGCCTCCTATTTGTTAGATATGACTACAGTTATGAATCTTAGTCATGCTTATCCTACTAACTGACATTCTTCAGTGGAATCTGCTTATGTGAAAGGATGGAAGTATTGGCTTCAACCAGTTGGTATGGATGACCACTGCTGAAGTAGCAGCCTGTACAAATCAGGAAGGTCCCAAGTTGTAATATCCACACATTGAATTGTTTGATTTTAAATGAGAGAATCTTAAGTTTCCCAAATGGTCTCTAGGTTCAGAGCTGGAAAGTAAAGTTAATTCTGAGTCCTGGTTCTAGTTTTATCCAGTACTATTTTGGCACATGCAGAGGCTTTGCTATTTAAATGCTTAATTGATAACAATCTATTGATACTTGATATTGAGATCATGATGAAGAATGTTTAATTGAGTAAGGAACTGGAGGGCTGCCGGTCCAAGTCAAGTTTTACCTTCTTAAGAATTGGTCTGTTGAGTAGAGGATGAAGAAGATAAAAATAAGAATTTTGAGATTAAATAAATAATAGATTTGCAAAAATAACCCCCAACAGCTGATTTTTTTTTTAGCCGTCATATTTTTTTTGAATTGTATAAAAGAAACCAATCAGAATTAGCTGCCTCCCATGACATTCTTTCTTTCTCAACTGGTGCTGTCATTGTAAAATAAAGTTGTAACTAATTGATTTTCATTTTTTAAAATTCCATTTTGTTTTTGAGTTCTGTTTCAGAGTATACTATGTTACTGATGTAAGGGTCACCAAACACACATCCTTGACGAAAACATTATAGGACTGGCTACCTTAAAAAGCAATTGTCATTTACGTTTTTATTTCAATCATGGGTAAGCAACAATCTAATAGCTAATTTATTTAGTGATTTTTAGTAATATTCCATTTTTTGTTGGGTGGTTTCTGTCATTTTGCAGACACAATAATCCTGAAGAACCACAAGTTATTTTACATTAAGTTCAAACGATTAGGTGATTTTTGCTTTCATAAATCTTATTCTTTTTTATGCATATAAATATTGCCCAACATTTTCTATTGCTGTGCACAGCCAATAGGGTGCTCTTCAAATGTGTAACTCTTAAATAAAAATGCATTAGCCTCTCTCTGATGGCTCATATCAGTAAATTTACTACCCAGTGTATCAGTGACAATAGAGGCCAGAAGTGTTTAAGTTTCGATCCTTAGTCTGTTCTAAGGTAACTTGTCTTAGTTGGAATGGGATAGAAAATTAGCCAAAGTTGCAGCACCTGAGAACTATACAGTGACCTTTATGGAGAAATGTGAATGCGGATGTTGGGTAAGCATAGGATTAGCTTCCATGGTGAAATAGCCTTCCTTCACTGAACATGACCCTGCAACCATGGCCATTTTGTCAAGATACTGCAAGTTAGTTTGCAGACATATGGACAAGAAATGGGAGGAAGGCAAAATTCTTTCACTTTTATAATAAAATTGCAGTTAATTTCAGACGAAAAAGCTACCATGATTCACTCAGCCGATTAGACCTAATTTCAGAATTTAGTGTTGTACTTAAAATTGCAAAAAAAAATTGATAAATGACAATAGTCTAAATTTTTAATGTCTGTATATAATATAGTGTGCTTGTGACATCCAGTGGCAAATATCAGTATTACACTATTATTTCTTTTCATTCCAATACCAGCTGATCCATTGAAGATGGCTTCAGTCCTCTATGTAAATGATTACTTGGAACAGAAACAACCACAGGTTGAACTGTGGGTAGATTGATCATTTGTTGTCTTCATTATCAATGCCATCCAACTGGCAATTATTTTTGTCACCAGAAATGTGATTGTGATAAATTTCAAAACTAAGAATTGCGTTCTAATGGCCGCTAACACTCAAGAATGAAGTGGTGACATATTTCTAGTAGCTGTGTTAAAATAATGAAGGAATATTAAAACCTCTGCTGGATAATGGGAGGTTTGAATGATTGTTGTGCCATTTATGTTACATTTTGCACAGACTGTAACTGCTTTTGTTTCATGTACACTTATGAGAAGGAGAAATGGGATTTTTCAGACAATGTTTCTCATGTTAAGTTAGTCTGAAGCTTTTATTCAAAAACTGGAATAATTGAATTTCTGCCAAAAAGAATTACAAGGCTGCTTTTATTATTTTGTACTGCAATTTACTGTAATTCACCAGACCTTCAATTGAGGTACCTCAATCAGTATTCAGTGCACGAGAAAGATTTTTGCTGGATATATGCAGAATTAGTGTTTTAAGAATTACCTTTGAAGCTGGAAGTGAATGATTGAGGCGTAAAGTGTGCAAATGGGGAGTTTAGTATCTGGGAAACTTGAAAATCATTGGCATAATTTGTAACTTTTAAAAGTATATTCCTATTTCCCAGCTGCAGCTTGGCAGATTGAAGGTAACGTTGCTAGTGACCTAAGTCATTGAGAAGGGGTTAGACAGATGCCTGGATGGTTCGAGGGGTGTGGTGCAATAGAGGAGATTGACCAATAGCTATAGTGGGTGATGTGGTGGTTTGACAGAACATTGGGGAAGGTTATGCAGACTGTAGCGAATGTCCAACAGATCATGGAGCAGGTTTAATTGAGCTGGGAGAAGACACTGTTGCTCCTCTTGTTCTGTAGGTATTGTGTAAGAGCAGTTACCTGTTGAATCCATTTTTTCACACTTCCTCTGCCCTTGGAAACATGACATGCAGGTCTTAAAAACAAAAGTTTTATTAAAGTAGTTGCTTGTGGTCTCCTTAAAATATTTTACATTTTGTAAAATTCCAAACTTCTCACTCACATCCTCTTCCATCTCCTGAGAGCGAGTTGATCACATGGTTTCCAACCTGACTCATCTCCAATTAAACAACTGTTGAGCTGGTTGTGATAAGATTTACCTAACTTCATTTTACTCTCCCCTCCTGTCACTCCCATTCCCCTTCTCAAATCATCTGGGGTGACTAAAACATTTCTAGGGTATCTAGAATCGCATTTCTATAGATCTTTGTGAAATTACAGCATGTGAACACTTAAATTGTATGGTGTTCTTCAATCCATTATTTTCCTTTAGCTATGCTGTTTATTTTCAGTATTTGTAGTTTTAACTTAGTTTTACTTTTGGCTCTGTATGAATTACAAACATTTCAGCAGACAAATATAAATCTAACCTAACAGCACTGATTTGATTTCAGAGTTCAGCTTAGAAATTGCTGGCAATATTGCTTTGAACCTTTCAGTATAATGCTCTTCTATCTACTGTTCTAATTCAGAATTTATCTTGCTTATTTTAAATTTGCCAAAATATCAAATAGATGAGCACCATACAGATATATTAACTTGTTTCATTTTTTGGGTAATCACTGAAACAGTGATATACAGTTGAATCTTTCATCAGAATGCTGTTTTGATGTGGGAGTTGACATCAAATCTAATGAAAGCTTGCCTTAATTTACAATCGGAACCACCTCTCCCACCACTCTTCCTCCTCTGTAATGTATCCTCTGTAATGGGTGGCACAGTGGTTAGCACTGCTGCCTCACAGCGCCAGAGACCCGGGTTCAATTCCCGCCTCAGGCGACTGCCTGTGTGGAGTTTGCACGTTCTCCCCGTGTCTGCGTGGGTTTCCTCCGGGTGTACCGGTTTCCTCCCACAGTCCAAAGATGTGCAGGTCAGGTAAATTGGCCATGCTAAATTGCCCGTAGTGTTAGGTAAGGGGTAAATGTAGGGGTATGGGTGGGTTGCGCTTCGGTGGGGCGGTGTGGACTTGTTGGGCCGAAGGGCCTGTTTCCACACTGTAAGTAATCTAATCTAATCTAAGTATCCTCTCATGTCTTCCCTATATCTGCATTCTTTTTGTAGTAAAGAGAGAGATATTGGCATGTGGAAAGTTTTTGATCTAACTACAAGTAGGTGTGTTTTTTTTTGCTCATCAGAAGCCAATAGTTGCAACGCACCATTTTTTTTTCTAGAAAATAAATACACCATGTACCTCTCCAAAATGATGTTACTGCCCATTTTCTGAAGGAGAATGTAATCCTCAAATATCATCAATTAGTAATATGTATTAATTTCCCAATTACTTTTTCAACAATGACCTAAAATGTTTGGGAATATTTTTACACAATTTCATGATTTTTTAAATTCCCTATGCTATTTTTACTGTTATTAATGTCTATTTCATTTTAGTCAATAATATTCTATCTCTTCTAGCTAGATCATCAAAGAAACATTTGTTTTAAAACTGTTAGGTGATCATTGTTTTCAGTTGTTTAATTCTTATCCATTTTGGATATGAGCCATTTCCATAACAATTAAACTGATACTGCATATTAACCTATCAGACTTTGAATGCTAAAGAATTAGTAGTCCTGTCATGAATATAACCAGGTGAGTTAACAAACTGATGCATTGGCAGTGAGGTCAGATCCCAAAAGGTCTAGGCATTGCATGCGTACCAAAATTTGGAGGCCAGAACTTTCCATTTTAGTACTTTATTTCCTGTGCATTAAAGAAGGTATGCAGATAATTTTATGCAGGCAAGCACAGAAATGGAAATTTTGACTGCATTGTTTTCTTAGTCAAATTGAATTTAAAGTTGCTGTTCCTCATGTGACAATTTCCTAACTTAGATTTTCAAATTTACAGTCTACCCATTATAGCTTTTCTATAATTCAATAGGTTTAGCAGCACAGCTGACTGATGGATCTCTGCAGTTTAGTATTCCCTCAATTCCCAATGTTAAAGTCCTGCGAGAGAATTCTAACTCTCAATTCTGTTTTTGATATGAAAGCTGCCAGTTAATCTGACTTGCAGAAATTTACTGCTGAGCAGACTGTCCTTTTACCTAATCCTTCCCAGTAAATTCCTCCCTCTGTTGAACTATGTTGTGATATTGGGGTGAGAAGAGTTCGAGGATTGTTGGAGTGGGACTAAGAAATATTAAAAGATTCTTGGAATGTACTGATCTGCACAATTAAAATGAAGACTACTGAAACAGGAATTGAAGCAATTACTGGATTAAGATGTTGGCAGTTATTTTAATATTTTCTAAAACATTCAGTATGAGCACCTTCAATTGACCTTTGTACTTGTGCAAAAGACTACCTGTCTACCTTAATTAGAAGCAATCAATTCTCAGGTTGTCTCCAAGCTTTCAGTTTAAAATGAAGAGTTTCTTCATTGTCGCTCACTTCCCAAAGCCACCTTATTACCCTTTAAGTATACCTTACTCCTTCGGATGTCTTATATTCTGAAAAAAATGGAGCCAGCTACCCAGTGTTGGCCAGCTACTTGATTCTGTTGGACAGGGTTTGTGAGGACCAGACTTTGGGATATGGATTCACATTAGCATTTCCTAATATTGATGGGTGGTATAAAGCAGAAAACATGCTCTTATAGATATTAAGAAATAGAACAAGATGATAAAAGTTTTAGGAAGATTTATAGATGGGTTTTCACAAATGAGCTGAACCAGACCACATTGTCCATATGTAGATGGCAGAGAAGAAGAGGAGCGGAAAGTAATAAAACTTGCAAGAAATATTTCGTGCAGTGAAAATTGCCAAAGGATTAGAAGTTAAAGCCATTATTCTGAAGTACATATTTTAGAATATTTCCCAGGATCTTCTGAATGGCATAAAATAACTGAACTACTCCTCAACACCTCTAATACTCTGCACTGACCAGGAGACAATGCCTTACATGTTCCTGTGCAGCACTGAATTGTGAAGCTTAATCTTAAAACAAAACCAAAGTAAATGAAGACTTTACCAAATTAAAGCTGCCAATAAATACAGCATCCAGCAGGAGAGTGCACTGCAATGATTTTGGAACCTACTAGAAAATTGTAGACATTTAATTGAAAAATATATAAGAACTGTGAATAATTTATTTTTTTATTGTACATAACAAAATCCAAATTGATTACTGATAAATGTTTGGATATTTTTTCTTCCTAACATTTTCTTTATTTAGTTTTGAAAAGCAAAACAAAACTGTAGATGTTGAAATTCTGGTGATAAAATAGTACATTGTTAGGTGATGTTCACAACTTTCAATATACGAATGCTTCCTGATTAGAGACTACAAACTCTGCCTCTGCCATAAACAGGTAATTGTAAATTCATAAAGGTCAAATGTAATTCAAATTGATTTACTCTTAGTATGATATTTAGCTTAAAGGTATTCACATGCACTTGTATATCTCCTACTTTATACAAGCATCTGATTAAACTGCTTTGTGTATATTATGATTCAGTGTGAATTATTATGTTTAATATTTTAATGCACATTTGTAGAAAATTCATCTTTTTGACGGTCAACAGTGCCAAATAGCAGCAGTATTATTGATATCAATATAGTGAGATTTACCAATATCTTATACATAAAAATGCATATATGTGCTTTCTTACCCAGAATAAACATAGAAACATAGAAAATAGGACAGGAGTAGGTGATTTGACCTTCGAATCTGATCCACCATTCTCTGTGATCATGGCTGATCATCCATCTCAGTGCCTTGTTTCTGTTTTTTCCCCATACCCTTCGATCCCTTTAGCCCTAAGAAATATATGGAACACACACACTATACAAATAGATTGAACCGTTTATTTGAAAAGACAGATTTTGATCTTTATAATTTTGCTTGGTAGTTACAAAGTGCATATATTTCTCTAGTAATTTTCTTATTATTTAATTTCTCCCACTTCATTAGCTACTTGGGACATATTTAGGCATGGAATGGAGCTTTGGACATGAAAGTAAAATACTGATGCTGATTAAAGTCAGAAATAAAAACAAAATGTTGGAAATACTCAGCTGGGCAGGTATCACCTGTGGAGGATAAAACATCTCATCTCACAGTGTCATCTTTGACATCAAACTTTGAACTCTGTTTCTCTGGTTCACCGGTCCATAGTTCCCTGGCTTTTCCTTAACATCTTTCTTAAATAATGGCATCACATGAGCCATCCTCCAGCTTTCTCTTTCATGGTTATCAATGATACAAATATTTCAACATAGGGCCCAGCAATCACTTCCCTAGCCTCCCACAAAGTTCTCTGGTACACCCGATTAGGTGCCAGGGATTTATCCACCCTTATGCATTTTAAGACATTCAGCACCACCATCTCTGTAATATGGACACTTTTCAAGATATCACTGTTTATCTCTTCAGGTACTCTCGCTTCCATATCCTTCTCCACAGTAAATACTAACATGAAATACTTGTTTAGTATCTTACCCATCTCTTCCGGTTCCACAAATAGATAGCCTTGTTGATCTTTAAGGGATCTTATTCTCTCCCTAATTACTCTTTTGCCCTTAATGTATTTGTAGAATATCTTTGAATTCTTTTTGCCCTCTTAATTTCCCTCTTGAGTATACTCCTTGTACTCCTCGAATAATTCACTCAATCCAGCTGTGTATATCCGCCATATTCTTCCTCTTTTTCTTGACCAGAGCCTCAATTTCTCTAGTCTTCCAGCATTCCCGACACCTACCAGCCTTGCCCTTTACACTAATAGTTATTGAAGGGGATTCTGATGCTCAGGATTTACGTGTATTTGGAAAGGCAAGGACTAATAAGGGATAGTCAACATGGCTTTGTGAGTGGGAAATTGTAGCTGAAAAATGTGTTGCTGGAAAAGCTCAGCAGGTCAGGTAGCATCAATGGAGCAGGAGAATCGACGTTTTGGGGATTCGTGAAGAAGGGCTTATGCTCAAAACGTCGATTCTCCTGCTCCTTTGATGCTGCCTGACCTGCTGTGCTTTTCCAGCAACACATTTTTCAGCTCTGATCTCCAGCATCTGCAGTCCTCACTTTCTCCTGAGTGGGAAATTGTGTCTTACTAACCTGATTGAGCTTTTTGAAGAAGTGACAAGCTTGATGAAGACACTGTAGTGGACATTGTCCTTATGGACTTCAGCAAGGTGTTCAACGAGGTTCTGCATGGTAGACTGGTTAGCAAGGTTAGATGACATGGGATCTAGGGAGAGATGGTCAATTGGATACAAAATTGGCTTGAAGGTAGGAGACAGAGAGGGTAATGGTGGAGGAGGGTTGTTTTTCAGACTGGAGGCCGTGGTGTGCTGCAAGGTTCAGTGCAGGATCCATTGTTTTTCATCATTTATATAAATGATTTGGATGTGAATATAGGAGGAATGGTAAGTAAGTTTGCAGATAACACCAAAATTGATGGTATAGTGGACAGTAAAGAAGGTTATCGCAGAGTACGATTGGACTTTGATTAGATGGGCCGATGGCCGAGTGGCAAATGGAGTTTAATTTAGATAAATGTGAGGTGTTACATTTTGATAAGACAAATCATGGCAGAACTTATACAACTAATAGTAGGGTCTTGGGGAGTTTTGCTGAACAAAAAGACTTTGAGTTACAGGTTCATAATTCCGTGAAGGTGGAGTCACAGGTAGACAGAGTAGCGAAGAAAGCATTTGGTAAACTGGCCTTTATTGGTTTCTGCATTGAGCATAGGAGTTGAAGGTCATGTTGTGACTATATAAGAGTCTGGTTAGGCCACTTTTGGAATACTGTATTTGATTCTGATCTCCCTGCTACAGGAGAGATGTTGTTAAACACGAAAGCACTCAGAAAAGATTTATAAGAATGCTGCTGTATTAGTAGGTTTGAGCTACAGGGAAGAGGCTGGGGCACTTTTTTTACTGGAGCGTTGGATGCTGAGGCCTGACTTAAAAGTATAAAATCATGAGGGGCATGGACAGATGAATAGCAATGGTCTTTTCCCCAGGATAGGGAAATCCAAAACTAGAAGACATAGATTTAAGGTGAGAAGGGAAAGGTATAGAAGGGACCTAAGGGGCAATGTTTTCATGCAGAGGGTAGTGTGTGTATGGAATAATCTGCCGGAGGAAGTGGTGGAGGCTGGTACAATTACAACTTTTAAAAGGAATCTGGATGGGTACATGAATAGGAAGGATTTAGAGGAATATGGGCCAACTGCTGGCAAATCGGACCACGTTATTTTAGGATGTCTAGTGGGCGTGGACACGTTGGATGGAAAGGTCTGTTTCCATGCTATACAAGTTTACAACTCTGCATAGATGATGCCTGACCTGCTGAGTATTTTACGCATTAACACAGATCTTGGAACCTGATTATGCAAGCTCAAGAAGGATGGTGTCACGAAATAGATCACCTCTCTATACAAAACTTTCCCAGTTTTCCCATTACAATTTCTCACTGATGAGCTTAACTTTAGAATAAAAGAGTTAGCCTCACTGGCAATGAACAGTGCTCTTTGCGAGTGTTGGTTGTGAAATCATGGAACTACAGTGCCTGATTTTTTTTCATGTGTGTAGATGTAGTTTAGCTCTGCTCTTACCATAAATGTCACAAAACAGAACTGTGAGATGGTCAAAATTGTTGAATAACTTTGACTTAAATTGAATCGGGACTAGGAACATGATAGTAAACTCCAGAAACAGATAAAATTGTACATCTTATTGGTCTGAAATGTTTTAATAAAAGTAATTTAAAGTGCCCTTCTTCAATGATTTGGCTACCCTGTTGTGATAAATTAATCAAATCTTTAGTCTATGAATGCATGTATTTTATACTTTAATTACCTTAAGTATAAAAATTACAAAATTAAAGAAAGATCTTCTCGAGACCTAGCTTGATTATTGTGTGTTAGACAAGGTCCATTTGTTTCCCTGTATCAAGTGAAATCATGAGCGTCCCACAATGGTTTACCATCTTGAGTTTGAAAAGGCTGGCAAAGAGCCTAGCCTGCAGATCTGGAGAGTGGAGAATTTGGATCTAGTGGCTGTACCCAAAAACCTCTATGGAGACTTCTTCGCTGGAGATGCCTATCTTGTAATGCGCACCATTGAACAGCAATCTGGGGCCTTACAGTATGATCTACATTTCTGGCTGGGTGATTCGTGTTCCTAAGATGAAACTGGAGCTGCTGCCATCTTCACTGTGCAGTTAGATGATTATCTTCAAGGCAAACCTATTCAGTACAGAGAGGTGCAGGGCTATGAGTCTGACGTCTTTCTGGGCAGCTTCAAATCTGGTATCAAATACAAGGCTTGGAGGGTGGCATCAGGCTTCTCCCATGTGGTGCCCAATGATGTAACAGTACAACGTCTGCTCCATCTGAAGGGCTGCAGAATGGTGCGAGCATAGGAGGTCCCTCTGTCCTGGGACAGCTTCAACAAAGGAGACTGCTTCATCATTGACCTGGGCACAGAAATCTTTCAGTGGTGTGGCTCAAAGTCCAATAAATTTGCAAGGCTAAAGGTCACATACATTGCTAAGGGTATCCGTGACAACAAGAGAAGTGGCCGTGCCAGGCTGTGTGTGAAGAGGAAGAAGGAATGGAGCCTGATAGGTTAATTGAAGTTCTTGGATCAAAGCCAGACCTGCCAGAAGGAATTCATGATGACAATATTAAAATAGACGCATCCAACAGGAAACTGGCTAAATTTGCAAGGTTTCAAATGCTGCTGGTGGTGAAGTTCAAATAAACGTGGTGACTTCAGAAAACCCATTAAAGCAGCGCACGTTGAACTCTGAAGACAGCTTTATCCAAAACAATGGTTCCAATGGGCAGATTTTCATGTGGAAAGGTAAGAATGCTAATCCAGAAGAATGGAAATCTGCTCTGAAAGCTGCTGAAGACTTTATTACGAAAATGGGATCAGGTTCAGATTCTGCCAGAGACTGGTGAGACCCTGCTGTTCAAGCAATTCTTCAAAAACTGGGTTGACCTGTATCAGACTGAGGGAATGGGAACCTGCCACATCTCTGGGCAGATTGAACAAGTGTTTTTTGATGCTGTGAATTTGCACAAATCTCCTGCCATGGCTGCTCAACATTGAAAACAATGAAAATGCTTGTTGACCCCAGTACACATGGCCAATTCTATGGAGGGGACTGCTACGTTATCCTGTACCCTTACACATCCTCAGGAAGACAGGGCCACATCATCTATTACTGGCTGGGAAGTATATCATCCCAGGAAGAAAAGGGAACCGCTGCCATCTTGACTATCCAGCTTGATGATGAGCTGGGAGGTGGCCCAGTTCAGGTCTGGGTGATACAGGGGAAGGAACTAGCCCATTTGATGAGCATGTTTGGAGGAAAGCCACTGGTTGTTTACAAAGATGGGACTCCCAGAGAAGGTGGCCAGACTGTGCCTGCGGGGACACACTTGTTTAAGGTCCAAGCCAGTAGCTCTGGATTCACCAGAGCCTTGGAGATTGATAATATTGCCTGCAACCTGAATTCAAATAATGTTTTTGTTCTGAAGACTCCTGAATCATCCTTTATCTGGGTTGGCCATGAGGCAAGTGACACTGAGAAGCAAGGAGCACAGCAACTCTTGGACGTTCTGGGAATTGATGCCTCTGAAATAAGGGAGGGCAGTGAACCAGATGAATTCTGGTCGAACTTAGATAAAAAGGCAGAATATTGTACTTCCCGAAGACTGAAGAATAAAATGGGCATCCAAGCTCCTCGCCTATATGCATGTTCTAACAAGACTGGGCACTTCATTGTTGAAGAGGTGCCTGGTGAACACACCCAGGATGATCTAGCCACTGATGACATCATGATTCTTGATACATGGAACCAGGTGTTTGTGTGGATTGGTAATGAAGCACGTGAAGATGAAAAAACTGAGGCCTTAAAATTAGCTGAAGAATATATTGAGACAGACCCTTCCAGCAGGGGTAAGGAGACATCAGTAACGCAGGACAAACAAGGTTCTGAGCGTCCCTCATTCATTGGTTGGTTTTTGAGTTGGGATCATGATTATTGGAGTCTTGATTCCTTGCAGCAACCCATGGGCATGGATGAAGAATCTTAAAGCCCTTGGAACATTCCCTACTGTCATGCTTTTGATCTCTCTTTAAGGAGCTTTAAAAGATATGAATGTTAATGTTGCACCAACCATGAGCACTGCTGCTTACTGCAATTTTCTGTGCAATATTTAGGCTGTGCATTGGTATATGCCACATGTTCCTGCCTCCTGCTTTTGGTAATTAATAAAGATTGACTATCTGAGAGTGAAAAAAAAGAAAGATCATCTCAAAATGAAGTTCAAGCCAGATCCAAATCTATGTCCCCATAGGACATGTCCCCATGTCCCTTATGAAGAAACATTGTTAATATATAGTCAATGACATACATATGTTCTATAGAATCTTAAACACCCATCTCACAAAAACTTTAGAAGATCTTTGGAAACATCCACAAATTGAACACTTTATACAATGTATCAACAAAAGGAAGTCCTACAGAATTGTAGGCTAATGTTATTGTTTATAGTTTCATGAAAGGGGTTTATTCATGAAGACATATTTACAACCTTTGGATTTCCTGTGTGCAGAAATGGTTGCTCAGACCACACCAATTTCCAAAGCAGACTAGAAGTCAATTTTTCCCAGTTCTGACTGAGCAAGCTAAGCAAGGTTTCTAATATGAATTTGGTAAAATAAAAAGCACTAAAGCAGTCTGTGATGATACAGATTGGCTTCTTTGAATGTCTGATATTATGATCCCTACTGATGTTATTTTTGGACAAGTCAGGTCCTAGACTGAAATCTGATGATATTTTGTTTATTTTTAATTTAACATGGTTGTCTTTCACAAACTCATGGACAAAGACTACTTGGTTGATTTTAACAATAAATCAGAAGTTTATTATACAAAAGAAGGAAGAATAAAACAAACCAAGCTATCTAAATAGAACAGTCTGAAACACACTGCAAAACAAAATCTCATTCACTCCTCAACACTATTGTATTACAGTTACTCAGTATCCAGAGAAATATGTCTCCTGTCGTGTAGGTGTGACTGAACTGTTTCTTCTTAATTCCTATCCTGTGAGCTGTTAGGTCATTGCTATGAATGCATACCCTACTGTAAGCTTATATTGTCTCAGCTTTGAATAACAAATTCAGGTTTCTAACTAAACACTCAGCTGGAAGTTACATAAACTAAACTCTTTTTTAATGAGAACTTATTTCCTTCGCTGTTCTGAACAATATCCATCCTAGGGTAAACAGGTATATACCCCAATTAGGCCTTTTTGAACTGAAGCCAAAAACTTTTGAACTAAATTCTTTAAAACTTGCTCACCTTAACCTCTGCTAAGCTTGATGTTCTCTCTCTCTAGTTGAAAACCCCACAGTATAACAAACTTCTATTAATACTCCAGGAGGCACATACTGGTTTTAAATCATGGTTCCAGAAAGACTGAACTAGTTTTGTTTAAACCCTTCACAAAAATAGAGTAACCCTCATTTTCCATTAGTTTAAAATACAACCTTCAAAACACACACAAAACTCACTTTTAACCAGACTGGTGACAAAGCTTATAGTGACATCTCACTTTTCGTTTGGACTCTGAAATGTTGACTATTGTTACAACCTTATACCAGGCTCTAGATTTATGTTTAAATCTGCTAGGGAGCAGTAACTTTTTAAAAGTAGACAAAATGTGAGATCCAGGGGATTAAATAGGACAATAAAATCAAAAGATTAAGCAAACAATAAACACTACTATTTACCATTAGAACACTAATGGAACATATTTACCACATGATAAGAGTGGCACGGTGGCTCAGTGGTTAGCACTGTTGCCTTATAGCGGCAGGGACTTGGGTTCCATTCCAGACTCGACCGACTGTTGTGTGGAGTTTGCACATTCTCCCTGTATCTGCATGGGTTTCCTCTGGGTGCTCCGGTTTCCTCCCACAATCAAAAGATGTGCAGGTCAGGTGATTTGGCCATGCTAAATTGCCCACAGTGTTCAGGGATGAGTTAGTTAGGTACATTAAACAGTGGAAATGTAGAGTAATAGGGAATGGGTCTGGATGGGTTAATCTTCGGAGGGTCAGTGTGGACTTGTTGGCCTAATGGCCTGTTTCACTGTAGGGATTCTGTGATTCTAAGTATGATAAATCTGTGTTACAAACATGGATGGTAGAATGTGATTGAACACCCCATAGCGCAGATCAAATAGGAAATGCCATCAAGTCAGACTTCACAGATTTCTCAGCAATTTCCCCCAGACATTAATAACACAATGGGTCATCAAATCTCATTAAACTTCACAAGGCTTAAAAGTCCTACATAAACAACTGCTCTCATTCCGGTCAATCACCTTACTATCTTGGGTCTACATTTCTCTGGACACCAAAACTACTCTCCAGTACTCACATACAAGCATACCTTAGTTCCTCACCAACTGATAGCTTCACTCAGTTAAAACTGCTCCTAGATTTTTTTTTCCTTGGTCTTAATTTACGTTAAATAAATACCGCTTTTGGCTTTGCAACAACTCTGTATTAAAATATTAAATGTGCACAGGCTTCTTTTGAGCAGTAACCCTATCTTGGGCTTCCCTGAGTCATGATTCCAACTGTTAGCTGCCTGCTGGTTCCTAGAACTTCTCCCTGAATTCGTACAACTGCTCTTGACGTTTCATTGAAACCCCTGCAAAGGACATTTAATAGTTCAACTCCCATCCCACAGTACAACTAATAGCAGTTTGGTAGAACATGGAGTCTACCTCTGTCTCTCTTCCTCCAACTAACTGTATTCTTTGAACTCCTTGGTGAACGCAAACAGTCCTGAGTGACCTACTGAAAACCTTTCAAGTATCCCCTCCATTATTACTGGGCAGCATTGAATGCAGCCATCTAGCAACTCGGGATTGAAAATGCTCTCAATGTTACAAAACACAGATTGATACTTTTTGAACACAAAAAAGTTACAAAAATAAGTATTTATCACTCTATTTAAAGTATAGTCTTCCACCTAGCCCCATCTTTCCAAGTGAACATTACTCATTTGTGTTAAAGTTGTAATTCTTTAAAATATTCCTCCGTGTTAACGACATTAACGTGATTTTGCCTGGTCAAGTATTTGATTCTGTGGTTAAAGTAGAGGAAAGAGAGAACTTTGGGTACAAGTTTTGCAGACACTTATCTCTGTTTACATACGTGTAGAATTGTTAGCTGTAGATAAAAGGCCTCACAAGGGTTTAACAACTTTTTGATGGCGCTGGTCCAAAGTTGTTTAAAAAGCACTGCTAAATGTAATTCTCATCTATCATCAGCTATTTTAATTATATGTAATTTCCACTGTTTGTTATGTGCTATGTATTTATTTTGCAAGGCCAGTCCTTCCCCAAATGAAGTCTACAGCAGACATTCACATAAACACATTTTCAGAGAGTACTGTGGTTAAATTTTTATTTGACATTATTGAATTATTCATCTGCAAGCTATTTTAGTGACCTTTCTGCACCTGGGTCTACATAGTGAATGTCCATTATTTCACTAAAGGGAACAAAAGCCAAATTTCAGCCTGTTTTTTCTGGCATCCATAAACACATGCACTTTCCAGCACAGGTTGCTGGATAATTATTGTTGTAATGTTGTACACACACAAATCTACAGTTGCTCCTTTATGTATAGTACAATGTCACAACAATAATTATCCGGCAACCTGTGCTGGAAAGTGCATGTGTTTATAGATGCCAGAAAAACAGGCTGAAGTTTGGCTTTTGTTCCCTTTAGTGAAATAATGGACATTCACTGTGTAGACTCAGGTGCAAAAAGGTCACTCGGGTAGCTTGCAAATGAATAATTCAATAATGTCAAATAAAAAAGTTAGGAGCAACTGTCGACTATTCTACTCTTTTATCCTGCCCCACATTTGAAAAGATCATGACTGATTTGTTTGTGGCCTCAGCTCTACTTTCCTGACAAGTATGGTCAGGGGTTAAGTGATATTGTGTCGAGCGGTGAGGTGGTGGAGGGTGGTTGACAGGAGGAGATGTTATAACAGGCCAGAGTTCGTTTGGGGATGATTTTCCAGTCTGGCAGAAAGGAGTTAGAAGGCGGAAGCTGTTGAGTCTGTAGAGTCAGGCTGGTGTTGGCGGGAAGTAAAATGGATTGTCATGTCAGCAGCATTGGGTCATGGAGGATTTTGTCAGGTGTGGTTTGAGGGATATCTGGGGGGAGGGAGGTGTGTAAAGGGTAAGGAAGGTCCATGATGAATCAGAGGTACAGTTTAATAGTCACATGGGAATTATGGTAGGTTTTGATTCCTTTTTCTTCTGGCTAACTATTAAGCTTAATTGAGTCAGAACACTCTGAAGTTTCCAACTTTGAGGGCTTTTAGATTATAAAGCTAACTTATGCAACTGCGATAACTTTTTAGCCATTGGAATATTTGGGCCTATATATTTTTCACCATATTCTAACAAAACTGGCCATTTCACATGAGTAAACTGGTGGCCAAATAAGTAAATGCATTGCATTTGCATTTGTACAGTGTAAGATAATGCAAATTAAGGTTCCAAATTTGGTGGTTCTTTACTTGATCCAAGTATGGCTGCTTTACTACAATTGGTCTCATTAACCTTAGATAATAAGTGGAGAAAAAAATACCGATCATTACACCTTTAAAAAGTATATGTGCATAGACATGAAACGAGGGAATATGGGTCTCCACTGTGAAGCTTCCTCTGAACAAATAGCCTGCTCATATTTACTGCTGAAAATGTGTTGCTGGAAAAGCGCAGCAGGTCAGGCAGCATCCAAGGAACAGGAGAATCGACGTTTCAGGCATAAGCCCTTCTTCAGGAATGAAGAAGGGCTTATGCTCGAAACATCAATTCTCCTGTTCCTTGGATGCTGCCTGACCTGCTGCGCTTTTCCAGCAACACATTTTCAGCTCTGATCTCCAGCATCTGCAGCCCTCACTTTCTCTGCTCATATTTACTGCCTCACCTCACATGAAGAGCTACCATTTTGGGGTGAAGTACAAAAGGGCTGCAAGTGGCCCTGAAATTATTCCACAATACCCAGCATTGTCAAAAATAAACTGGATAGAAAACTAAAGGACATGAAGAACTGTTAAAATAGTAATGTTGAAAAAGAAAGCTCAGTCTTCCAGACCATAGATAATAATTGTTTTCTATGAGCACGAACTGTGTCTTCAAACCTGCAATTTATTTAATGTTACAAAGATGACAGTGATGTGGCAGCAAACATAATTTACATAAAATATGTGTACCAATCAGACTCCGACTAATATACCTAAAGTTTAAAGCACAGGGACAAAGGGTAGAACAAGTATAAACATATTCACATATTTACACATTCACTGAAATAGAGATGGTTTTATTCATTTCATTATATAAAGAGAAAAGCTTCCTGAACCTGGTTATATTTTCAATCCAAGTTCCATTTAAAAATGGATAAATTCAATTTTGAATTTAGGTGCTGTCTGTTCTAATGTTCGTAAATGACTGAAAAGTGAAATTGAACCTCAAAATAAATTGCTACAGTTATTGATAAATCTGCTAATCATTGAACTGGTCAACGAACTATTAAGAGTTAATTCCACATTTGAACACCAGGAAGAGAGAGGCATTTATAAGGCATACAAGCTGGGAAATTGTGGGCTCACAGCATCTTATTTCCAACCTTCAAATTAATGTGCATAATGTGCATGGGACCGTATGCTGTTAATTTATTAATCTGCAATCCAGGTGAGTTCTTTTCATTATTGGAAGAATCTAGCTAATTGGGAATTCATTCTTGTGATTAATTTATTGTTGTGCTTTATCATGTGGAATTTTCTTTTGTCGAACAGTACAAAGGACAATCCCGGAAACCAAATGACATGGAATTTACTACATTGCAAGTAAGTCTGAGATTTTATCATTGTTGCTGTGCTACTGTGGTTCAGAGCATCTTAGACATTATTATGTGCTGAATGAGTTGATTGTAACCATGAATAACAACTGGCGTGCTAAAAAAAATTAAATCAACTTGTTCAGATATATTGAATGGAATCTTTTAAGAGCTTGAGCAATGTGGATGTGGTAAGACATGTGGCAGAATTGGGTGACAATTGGGTAAGGATCATCCTGATGTTGGGAGCAGTTCACATTACCTTTCATATTTTCCATAAGTGACATGGTGAATTCTTGCTAGGTTGCAGCAAATTGCCATTTGACAAGGATTAAAGCTTGTTAAACATGTTGTTAATGCAACAACTCACCTCATTAATGTACAGTGAACCATATTATGGAATTACAACTAAACTTGATGTCAGGAAAATGTGACAAGGAAATTAGAGCAATCATCTGGTGGATTCAGCTCACTGCTTTTTCTGAATGACATCCATGTTGCCTACGGCCAAACTGCAGCCAGGGCATAATACCTGGGTATCAGCCAAGTATACCCATTGTCCACGGACATTGGCATCCAGCATCTGCCAATCCATCTCTGCCATTTTGGTACCTCTCTGATACTTTGGCCAATGATATCTGGACGCACAGACTGGTATTGCAGGTGCACAGGCAACTTGCAGTGAAAGACTGAAGTTGGGACCCAGTTCCATCTCACTGCCGCTCATTGCTCTCCTGGAGCTTATTCACTTAGCGGCTACCTGCATGCTCACTGAATTCCTGCCTTGCCTTGCCATTTCAATTAGTCACAAAAACAGGCAGCTGGTGGCATTAGGAGCAGTCCTCAATCTAGGGGGCAAACATTTTGTAAAATTGCAGATGTCCATGTGCCAGCAACTTACATGGTAAACACATTGCATGTGCAACAAACAGGTAGTCGTGTATCCAAATCTTAGGGGAGTAGTCTAAATGCCAGTTCCAACACAGGAAGTCAAGGTCAGCCTCCCAAGTTAGAAGAGGAAGGGAGAGAGAAGAGATAAAGAGAGAGAGAAAAAAGAAAAAGGGAGAGAGAATTAATACCAGAAGCATATAGACAGCAGTTAAGAAACACAAAGAAGGAATCAGGTCAGACTTATGTTGAGTTCGAAAGAATTAAACATAGTTTTTTTGATAGATGGGTGAGGGCCTTAAAAATAGATAAGACCTATGAGGCTCTGAGAGAGATTATTCTGCTGGAGGAGTTTAAAAACCCACTTCCACAGATTATAAGAACAGAAAGTACAAGAAGTGAGAAGAGCAGCAGAGATGGCAGACAAAATCCATTGGTGCCTAAGGCAAAACTTGCCTTATGGCAAGAATTCCATCCTGTGAGCGATGGAAATTTGGAGGAGGAGAAATCCTACAGTACAAAACAAAAAGTAGAGCACTAGTAATAATTTACCATGGATTAAAAAAGAAGTTCAAGAGAGAGGGAGGGAAGTAAAAGGCCTTAGGTGTTTCCACTGTAGTAAAGTGGGACACGTAAAGTCACAGTGCTGGTCATTAAAGAAAGGCACTCTGTGAAAAGATGTGGTAAAAGAGGCTAAGCCAATGGCATTAGTGAAAGTAGTAAAGGAAACCCAAAGAAAAGTCGAGGAGCTGCAAGAGAGTGCATAGCATGGGCAGGGACTGGGTATGAAGTTAGTGCTTGATCTCTATAAAGACTTCACCTCTTTGGGTAAAGGTTACTTAAAAAGAACAGGGGGAGAAGGAAAAGAAGTTATAATTTTGAGAGATACCAGATCTAATCAGTCTCTAATAGTAAGAGATGAACGTATTTGCACATTTTCTGACCTGTTACCCGAGACGGTGGTAATTTTTGGAACAGGTGGACAGAAATTTAGCATTCCTCTATGTAAGATCAGGTTGGAGTGCCAACTCAAGACTGGGGAAGTAAAGGTGGGAGTGATTGACAGACTGTCAGTTCCAGGAATATAATTTATTGTTGGGAACGAATTAGAAGGATTCACGGTAGGAGTGATACCCTTGTTGTGGAGAAGTCAAAGGGAGACCAGGGAACTAAGGAGTTAAAAGAAAAATACCCTGGAATTTTTCCAGACTGTGCAGTAACTATCATAAGTCACAGCACGAAGCAAAAACTAACGAGAAAGACGAAGGAGTTGAGGTTCAGTTAGCAGACACCCTGTTTGATGTAATGGTGCAGGAAAAATCTAAACAGGCAAAGGGTCGGACAGAAGTATTTAGTCCTGCAAGGCTCATGGACTTATAACAGAAAGACGAGGCAATAAAAGATATATATGTATGTATGTATAGATACATACGCAGAAAAGAAGTCAGAACGTGTTCCTGAGGGTTATTATCTGAAAGATAGAATCCTAAGACGGAAACAGAGACCATGGCAGGTTAGTACAGAGGAGAACTAGGCAGAAATGCACCAGATTGTGTTGCAGGTAGCATACAGACAGGAAGTGTTACAGGTAGCACATGAACTACCAGTGATGGAAGACTCAGACTAAGGTACAAAAGCATTTCTGTTGGCCTGGAATGCACAAGGATGTGGTTAACCTTTGCCATACATGTCATAATGCTAAATGGTAGATAAGCCACAGGCAGTAGTAAAACCAGCACATTTATTGCCAATTCCTGCATTCAAAGAACCTGTCACGTGGTTTATGATTGATTGTGCAGGTCCCCTCCCGAAAAGCAAAAATGGGAATCAGTACTTGCTAATCATAATGGATGTGTCGACCAGATTTCCAGAGGCAATTCCATTACAAAGTATTAAGGCAAAAACGGTGGTTGGGGAGTTCGTAGCTTTTTTCATGTGGTATGGGCTACCGAGAGAGATTCAATCAGACCAAGGGTCTAATTTCACTGCTAGGCTGTTTAAGGAAGTCATGGATAGCTTAGGCATACAGCACTTTAACTCAAGCTTTAGAAAGGTTGCATCAGACCCTGAAGACCATGTTAAGAGCATATTGTCAGGATTACCCGAATGATTGGGATAAAGATATCCCATTCATATTGTTTGCCATTAGAGATTCTGAGTTAATATCCAGACATGAGATGAGAGGGCCTTTGAAATTAATTAAAGAGAAATTGACAGGACCAAAGTTGGAGATCTCACACTTGGATTATGTGTCTGAGGTGAGGGTGAGATTAAATCGGGTAGGCGAGTTAACTAAACAGCACCTGAAGACGGCACAGCACAGATGAAGGAGGGGACAGATAAAAACGCTGAAATTTGGACATTTTCCCATGGGGATAATATATTAGTATTGTTATCAGTGGTAGGAGATCCCTTCAAAGCCAGGTTTAGTGATCCCTACCAAATTGATAAAAATTAAGTCAGATAAACTATCTGGTAAAGATGTTAGATAGGAAAAAAAACTGTATTGGGTATGTCATGTGAATATGTTGAAACCTTATTATAATACAGAGAGAGAACTGGAGAAACAGGTGTTAGTTACTGCCCTACAGAGTGAGGAATCAAATCCAGATGTCATGGACTTTGACGTACATCAAAATATTTTATACAATGAGGAACTCCTTGACAAGTGGGATAGGTTAGTGAACTATCTGTCTCAGGAGCAAAGAATGCAGTTGAAAGGTTTGCAGCAGTTAAGAGGACATGTGCAGAAATAGGATGGGGAGGACTCATGTTATTGTGCATGACATGGAAGTAGGGAATGCTATTCCAATAAAACAACACCCCTACAGGCTTAATCTTTTCAAAGCCACACCATTCCAGAAGGAGATGGATGCGATGCTCAACAAAGATATAATCGAACCGAGTCAGAGGGAGTGGAGTTCGCCAATCATGTTAGTTCCCAACTTGATGGGACTTAACGATTTTGTGTGGACAATCAGAAGGTCAATGCTGTCACAAAATCGGACTCATGCCAATACCAAGATTGGAGGACTGTATAGAGAAAGTTGAGTTTACTGCATGGTTATTGGCAGGTACCTTGATCAGAGGAAGCAAAAGAAATTTACCAAAAGTGATGCCTTTTGGAATTAAGAGCGCACCAGCCACATTCCAAAGACTCATGAACAGGGTTAACAAACTGTGCAGTTTATCTGGATAATGTAGTGATCTTTAGTGAATCATGGAAAGATCACATGGTACAGTTGGCAGAGCTCTTTGAACGATTCATAGAAGCAAAATTGGTAATAAACTTAAGAAAACAGAATTCGTGAACACAGAGGTGATATTCTTGGGACTTAACTTTGGTTATGGAAGGTTGACCCCAAGGAACGCAAAGACAAAGGCGATCGAGGAATTTCCATGACCAAATTCAAAGAAAGAGTTGCTTTGATTTTTGAGACTAAGCGAATTCTACCAAAGTTTGTTCCAAACTTTAGCAGCACCGTGGCACTGCTAACAGATTTATTAAAGAAGGACACAAAATGTCAGCAGACGGAACAATGGCAGGAGGCATTTGACAATTTAAAAGCAGTATTAACCACCACACTAGTTTTAGCTACACCAAATTTTTTGAAACCCTTCCAAGGTTGCAATCGATGCTAGCAATACAAGAGTTGGAGCTGTACTGCTACAGGAAGATGATGATGGAATTGAATGGCCAAATGGCTACTTTTCAAAGAAACTAAACACCGGCCAGAGAAAATAGTCTACCATCGAAAAGGAATTATTGTGTTTGGTAATGGCCTTACAACATTTTAATGTTTATATGACGAACAATGTGTCGGAGACAGCTGTGTATATGGACCACAGTCCTCTTACATTCTTGGAATGATTTAAAGATACAGCATAAGACTATTTTGTTGGAGTATTACATTACAGACTTTTAATTTACAAATTGTGCATGTTGCGGGTCATAAAGATGTGGTAGCAGATGCGTTATCATGGATTTAACAGATAAAGTGTAGATAAGATTAAACTGAAATCAATGTTATATTTATGTGAGCAGAAATTGATATGAACTTAGATTAATGTCCTATGTATTTTATTGTAATGGGATTAGGAATTAGAAAAAAGGAACCCATATTTTCATGGTTCATCTTTTCTTAAAGGGGAGGTGTTGTGAAGTTGAAGATGTGTACTGTACCTTTAACAGAGTAACTGTCATCAATAGAGTAACTGCCATTGAAAATAAACTGTCATTCAAAACACTCTCCATCAAAGGTACCTTTTTAATATGAAACATCTTTGCAGTAAAAGACAGAAGACAACCCAGGGAGATCTACACTCAAAAGAAGACAGATACTGGAGACAACACCCACTGTGAGGTTTTGAAATTAAGTTGATGTGATTGTAATATGAGTTTTTAGTGGAACAGTATATTGTTATAGAGCTGGAGGCAGATAACAAGCAGTTCAGAGAAAGGAGGCTTAGAGTTGTGAATAGTTGTTGTTTAATTTTCACTTTTAGAGTTAAGGAATAAATTGATATTAGTTTCTTTAAATAGTGGAATTTGGGAGTTGTCTGTCACTCATATTTTACCAGATTATGAGGTGAGTTTTCCTGGGTGTTTGGTTTAATTAGCAGAAGGGTTCACTGTCGTGTCATAACACTTTTGAGAAGGGAGAAGTACTATTGTGAAGGAGGGCAGCAGGATCTACAAGGTAGGGATATAGTCAAGTCACCAGCATCTTGTCAGACCATAGGCCTGCCCTCTCGTTAGACAGAGACAGCTGGTGGTGATTTAACCTGAGGGTCACCATACATCAGGCGAGGTTGAGAAGGAGAGTTCTTCGTGGTAATTTCAGCCGGTGATGGGAATTGAACCCATGCTCTTGGCATCATTCTGCTTTCAAATCAACTGTCCAACCAATTTAGCTAAATTGAATCCAATGGATGTAGTAAAGTACACCTGAGAAAGGTGTAATGTGACAGGGGTGGACATCCACAGTCAGGTTCCCATCAAGGGTACGTGGGGGGAGTTGGTGCAGGGGAAAAGTATAATCATAACAGGCATCGGAATGGTAGGCAGGTGTAGGTACAAATTGACAGTTTGAAACTTGGTAAAGTGTGAAGCCTGTGGCATTAATGCAGTAGGTTAGTAGGAAAGAGATGTGGATGTTTGGGGGCCCACTGAAATGTTCAGCTGGAAGCCACTGGAACAAGAGTGCTCAATATCACCTTCCATTATGATGTAAATGGAAAGTGTGCAATGGAAAAGAAAATGGCTGTGAACACACATACAGTTGGTCAGGTGAGTCAACCAATGAGGGGGCTGCAGAAACCACCAAACATGCAGCTTTGAAAGTGAAATAACACTGGGCACAGGCTGTCTACTCCCTTGTGAGATGGTAGTACCTGCACTGAAGTCAAGGTTCCCTGCTTCCTAACCCTGTCGCCATGACTTCGGTCCTGAGAATGAATGGCCAGGCTGATGGAGTACTGGTGTGTCCTCCTCTCCTACAGTCCCTGAGGCTGATGGACCTGGTTCTCCATGGCAGCTGCCAATGCCCTGATGCAGCTTCTGGGAAATGAGGGCCATTATATTCCAAAGCTGGTCTGCCGCTGCTGCTCCATCCTGTCCATTTAAAGTCCCAGACAGCTGACATACAGGGTCCTCTCTGCCTATGGCTGACCAGATGCCTGGTCTGCATCACCACCTACAAAATTCCCTCAAACCCACACACCAACCTGACTTCAAAATATATCACATATATTCACTACCATTCAGTCAATATCCTCAATTTCCCTAACAACATTGTGCATGCAACTAGACATGAACTGTAGTAGTTCAAGGCAATTGAGCACCTCCTTCTCAAGGGAAATTATGGATATGCAATAAATGCTGATTGAGCCAATGATGCCGACACTCCATGAATGAATTTTAAAAGTTGCCACCATTTGAACTAAACTTTCAATAATTGAATCTATTGCTTAGATGTCAAAAGACTTTAATAATTAAAGTTTGGGTTTTGGTATTTCTGGCAGCTTAAAGACACATCTTGTATAAGTATGTGCATGAACAAGAATCAGGAAGAATACAAGTTTTATTTTTGGCTTTGCTTCTAGACACATATGCAAGAAATGTGAAGCAGTTGTGTCAGGAAAAAAATGAAAATACAAGAAGCTTTTGTTTCACAGTTGAAAGCATTAAGTAAAATACATCTGAGCTCAGGATATTGTTTGGTAAGGATTTTATTTGTGTTATGCCGAGAGACCAGTGCTCTAAGGAGATGCAAACCAAATTTCCCCTCATTACTGACAGCTAACATACTGTCTGTGCTGGAATTGTTGCTTTGAAATCCAGAAGCATACATTCTAGCACAGCAATAATGCAGAAATCAGATTACAGTTCAATAGACAATAGGTGCAGGAATAGGCCATTCTGCCCTTCAAGCCTGCACCACCATTCAATATGATCATGGCTGATCATCCTTAATCAGTATCCTGTTCCTGCCTTATCTCCATAACCCTTGATTCCACTATCCTCGAGAGCTCTATCCAACTCTTTCTTAAATGAATCCAGAGACTGAGCCTCCACTGCCCTATGGGGTAGAGCATTCCACACAGCCACCACTCTCTGAGTGAAGACGCCATTCCAAGAATTGACCTTGTGAACCTACGCTGCACTCCCTCAATAGCCAGAATGTCTTTCCTCAAACGTGGAGACCAGAACTGCACACACTACTCCAGGAGTGGTCTCACCAGGGCCCTGTACAGCTGCAGAAGAACCTCTTTGCTTCTATACTCAATCCCTCTTGTTATGAAGGCCAGCATGCTATTAGCCTTCTTCACTACCTGCTTGTACCTACATGCTTACCTTCATTGACTGGCGTATAAGAACACCCAGATCTCTTTGCACTGCCTCTTTACCTAAATTGATTCCATTTAGGTAGTAATCCGCCTTCCTGTTCTTGCCGCCAAAGTGGATAACCATACATTTATCCACATTAAACTGCATCTGCCATGCATCTGACCACTCACCTAACCTGTCCAGGTCATCCTGTAATCTTCTAACATCCTCCTCACATTTCATCCTGCCACCCAGCTTAGTGTGCTCTGAAAGCTAGTGCTTCCAAATAAACCTGTTGGACCATAACCTGGTGTTGCTTGATTGTTAACTTTGTCCACCCCAGTCCAACACCAGCACCTCCAAGTCATTATTTGTGTGGTAATAGACTTAAAGGAGAAAGTGAGGACTGCAGATGCTGGAGATCAGAGCTGAAAATGTGTTGCTGGAAAAGCGCAGGTCAGGCAGCATCCAAGGAGCAGGAGAATCGACGTTTCGGGCATGAGCCCTTCTTCAGGAATTACCACCCAAATAATGACTTGGAGATGCTGGTGTTGGACTGGGGTGGACAAAGTTAACAATCAAGCAACACCAGGTTATTGTCCAACAGGTTTATTTGGAAGCAGTAGCTTTCAGAGTACCGGTCCTTCATCAGGTGGTTGTGTGCCAGTGTTTATGCGCCATCTGCAAGATGTACTGCACTAAGCCACTTCTGACAGTACTTTGCAAACCTGTGACATGAACCACGTGGAAGGAAAATAGCAGGCAGGGGAATATCATCACAAGTTCACTTTCAGGTCACTCCTCACACCCTGAAGAAGGAGCAGCGCTCTGAAAACTAGTGCTTCCAAATAAACCTGTTGGACTACAACCTGGTGTGTGATTTTTTAATTTCACCCAAATGATGGCATTGTAAGGCAGAAAATGAATGACAGTAAAAGGGCAAAAATTGATTTATATGGAGGTTTAAAAAGGATTGCCAATGACAGGAGGAAATGGTATAGTAATGGTATGAGGAGCTCTGAAGCAGGGTCACTGGTCTCAGAAGGCTAACTCTGCTTTCACTCCACAGATGTTGCCAGACCTGCTGAGTTTCTTCAGTAATTTTGGGTTTTGATTCAGATTCCAGCATTCAAAGTTCTTTGTTTTATTTCAGCAAAAGCAACTAATGCATGGAGCAATGAGTAATGCTGAATGCAAACCTCCCAAAGCTCCTTCAACACCACTGCAGAGTGGGCAGCAGTGTTTGTGCGCAAACTGCAAGATGTACTGCACTAAGCCACTTCTGACAGTACTTTCCAAATCTGTGACATGAACCACATGGAAGAAAACTGGCAGACATTACCACAAGTTCATTCCTAGGTCACACGTCACACAGACAGTGGTTTGTATGTAGAATGAATTTCCTGAGGAAGTGGTAGATACAGGTACAGTTACAACATTGAAAAGACATTTGGACAGGTGCATAAATAGCAAAGTTTTAGAGAAATATGGACCAAACAGAGGCAAATGGGATTAGTTCAGTTTTGGGAATCTTAGTTGATATAGCTGAGTTGGACTGAAGGATTTGTTTTTTGCTGTATGACCCCACCTTCACTACTTACTGAGGCAGGGAATTTCACACACTCAGAGAGAAAAATATAACTCTTTTCTCTGTCTTAAAATGGTAAACCTTAACTTTAAAAGTGTTCCCTGGACCCACCCTCCAGAATAAATATCCATTGCATGTCCACCTTGTCAAGGCCATATCAACTTCAATCAAATCTCATGAAAACTAGCCCAGCCTGTCTCTCTTTCCTTCTAAACATCCCACTCATCTTAAGTATCAGTCTATTTTTTAAAATACACTAGACTGCATTTTTCCACATCTGCTGAAGCTCTTCTAGAGGAGAGGAATAAACAATTGACTCAAATGAGAGTGTCCGCAGCATGTTCCTGTCTCTGTATGCTTTTCCCAGAGGCAGTATCCCGCACCAAGGGTTACCTGGTCGCCAATGACTTAATAGGAGAATTATCCTTACTGTTGAATCGATTACAATTTCCTTTTGGCTAACAAGCCCCTGGAAATTGAGCAATGATGATCCATAGTCTGAGTTGTGATCCATATGAGACCTTTTATTAAGGCATTTGTACGTTATAGTGCTCCTTGTAAGAGCATACATCATTTTATTTTGAGATTTTGGACTAAAATTGAGAAAACTGGACACTGCTTTTAAAAGGGAAGAGTGAAGGAGTTGTTTGAAACTTAGAAAAATAAATGGAACCGAAGGGTCTGTTTCCATGCTGTACATCTCTATGACTATGACTCTATGAAGCTAACTGATGAACATGCGACAATGGGCAGCATCCTATAAACCCCTAAATGACATGGACTCTAGCGAGAAATTGCATACAATTGCACGAGACATCAAGTGAGGTTTTTCTTCACATTCGGAGCAACAGGTTGCATATTCCAACAGAGTTCCAGATGTTGAAGTGGTTTCTCATTAGGGTGCATTTTCCTCAGCTTTGGCGGATATGGGGTAATTAGAGACAGAGACTGAAAAATCCTGCCGGATCGTGTTGTGCAAAGGGCGGACATCCAGTTTCCCAAGACGGGTAATGGAGACTACAAAACCAGATCCTGCCAGATACAGCTGAATAGCCTCCTGCTCCTCCTAGTTCTTGTCTTCTTACTGAGCATGTACAAAAGGAGCATATCAGCTCTGTAAAAGTACCAATGAAAATAACGTGTTATGATGTTCAATTGTTTAGATATCACATCTTCCATTAATAGTGCTCACTTGCTGTGTCCAATAGCTTTGACAATGTTCTTTTAAAAAAATGATTTTATAATCGTTAATATTTTTCTAACGGAAATACAAACAAATAAAATGCTGGACGTTGAACTAGAAATTTGAAGAACACGAATGTAAATGTCGATCATACGTTCCCACATTGTGTCTCTTGCCTTTTGTACCCATCTATTCACCCCCACCCAGGATGTACTGCTGCTCTCGCTGGACTAGGCCCGGTTTCCATGGTGACTGCGGGGCCCGCTATCACTTCCGGGGGTGTTGGCGAAGAAGTCTCAGTGAAGGTTGTGATGTGTCGGAGCTTTAAGCGCGTGGGCGGCAGTGTGGGCTACAGGCTGGCCCTGTACTGCCCTATTGGCCTCTGCTATGTTGCTGCTGCTGCGGCCGAGGACAAGTCCGCTCTGATCACGGGATAGAGCCGGGGGAGGAGCACAGGGACTGGCGCAGGCCTCCAGCTGTCAGGTCGGTGACTCACTTTGTCTCCAGTCACTTCCTCTTCGATCATACTCCTGTAAATTTCATCTTGTTTTCACGAGTTTATCTCCAATGGACCGCTCTGAGTTTGGTACTGCATTTGATCAGTTTTATCCGTGGTATCTGTGACAAGTTCCATTTTCGTTGTATACACGCGTTAGGATATTGAACTGTTACAGTTTCGCCCTCTTCTATCGAATATCGTCTTGGACTTTCAGAATTACATTTTCATCCAAAACCAGATCTTGTATAAAGTATTCCTAAGAAAATAGATGCGAGTTTATCCTGCTAGTGAAGTGATTTGGCAAGGATTTGTCACATGATTATTTAAAAAAAAAGGTTAATGGACAACTTGTTCACCGGTTAAGATTGTGTTCCTGAAGGCAGTGCCTCTGTATGCTTGGTCTCTGATAACATTAATGTGGGGATTACAGGATCATTTAGTTCCAGGTTATTTCTCAATAATTTCACAATGGATTTGCTGTACATTCATTAACTCGTTCTAGGTTTGATAGCTGCTCAGATGGGACCCTCCAGCCCCAAGAGATCAATGTAGATTTCACCAGCTTCTTCATTTTCCCTCCCCCCATCTTGTCCCAGATCCAACCTTCCAACTCAGCACTGCCGTCTTGAACTGTCCAACTTGTCTATCTTCCTTCCCATCTATCCTCTCCTCTCTGACCTATGACCTTCACCCCCACCTTCATCTATCTATCACATTCCCAGCTACTCCCCACCCCCAATTGTCTCTCAGCCCCCTTGGGCTACCTCCTCATTCCCGATGAAGAGCATATGCTCGAAACGTCGACTCTCATGATCCTCAGTTGCTGCCTGACTGGCTGTGCTTTATCAGCACCACACTTTTCGAGCTACCTAGATAAATACTTCTGCCTGATTCTGTGTACTTTTGAGTCATACAGACTGAATAATGTATTTGATTTTCTTGGGAGTGCAAAGTTGACCAAAAAGCTGGGATCTTGGCATATTAACGTTAAGAAATGAAACATCAGGTTATTGCTTTTGATCTAGATATCTCACTTCGGAAACACTATTCGGGTAAGTTATCAAAATGCATTACTGTTTTCACTGTAGTCATTTGGATCATAGAAAATTTTGATTGAACAATGACACATAATCTAATGAATACTTGCACACAGACTTTTTAACCTGTATCTCAAAAAATGCAACTCGTTTCTTCCACATTGTCGCCTTGTGAAAGATTTGGGAATATAGCTTTCCAAGGTTTAGCCTTGGATGACTAATGTACCAGTAAATAAGCATTAATATGTGAAAGTAACTTTCACTTCAAACTTAGATCTTTCAGTTCCTGATTTTTAAAATTACAAAATTGACAATATCAGAAACTATCAGAACATGTTCTAGATATTTTCTAAATGGCCTGTTTAGGTCGTACACATCTTGAGTAGGTGGGACTTTAACCTGGGACTCCTGGCTTAGAGGTAAGGATATTACCATTGCACCATAACAGCCCCTTAAGAACAGACTCTGGTTCAAAGCAGTGAATTGGTTGCAAACAGTCTGCAATGTTTATTTTAAATTGGCTTTGTATTTTGATCATAATGAAAAGATTAGTCAATGTTTTTTGATGTTTCTCTGCATTAAGATCAATAATCAATAAAATTATGTAGGGGAGAAAACAAGTTTTGTTAATGTGTGGTAAGAGATCTAAAAACTGCTTTAGCTAATGTTTAAGTTTGAGTCACTGGCTGTGAAGTTTAAAAGAAAAGCTTGTGTGGCCTGTTAAAGAACATTCCTGAAGTGCCTGGCAAATTATGCACACACCCATATTGCTCAGGTACTTGGTAATTATACTGTTGTTCTTTGGATAAAAAAATTGTATGAATTTATAGCAACTCAGCTAGTCTCACTCTTTTGCCCTTTCACCAGAATGTGAGATGTTTTCTCCCCCAGGTGCTTATCCAGATCCACTTTAAAAGCGATAATAGAATTGGCCTCCAACCTGTTCTCAGGAAGTATCTTCTAAATCCTAATTTCACACTATATAAGAAAGTTCTCCCCTGTTGCCATTGACTCTTTTGTCACTCATTTTAAATTGGTGTCCTCTGGTTCTTGACCTTTCAACCAATTGAAACAATTTCTCTCTCCACTGTCTACATGCGAATTTGTTTTGAACACTGTAATTAAATCTCCTGTCAACTTCCTCAGCAGTAAGGGGAATATCTTCAGTTTCTCCAATCAGTCCACTTAACTAAAATCCTAGGGACCATGTTCAGAAATCTTTACTGGCCACTTTTCAAAGCCTTTCATTCCTTCCTGAAATAGTATGTCCAGAATTAAACACAATATTCCAGTTAAGTCTGAGCCATTTTTCATAAATATAAACAATCTGCATGTTTTGTAGTTCATGCCTCGATTGGTAAAGCTCAGGATCAGGGACACCTTTTTAACAATCTTGTCAAACTTCCATGCAACTTTCAATGATTGTCATATGCCAGAAGCAAAAAAATTTCTGAAATAAAAGGACAAGCGTAGAAAATAGTTAATTTGTGACACTAGTTTTATAAAATATATCAAAATGGGATTTGTCAAATAACTCATTGGTTCTGTATTTATATCGTCACTTCACCTGTTGAGGAACTTCAGAGCATTGTGGCTTAAGAAATAAGATCAGGAGTCAACCATATGACCCTTACACTGTGCCATTCACTGCAATCTTGGCTAATCTGCCTCAACTACACTTTTCTCGCACTCTACATGTGCCTTGATTTTCTTGGAGATTAAATATCTATTTTATTTTAGCCTTAAATACAATCCAAAATGGAGCATGTGAAATCTTATGGGAGTGGGAATTCAAAACACACAATGTTTAAAAAAATTCTCAACTCAGTCCTAAATGATCGTCCCCTTATCCGAAGGCTGTGCCCCTCTAATTTCGAGTCCCAGCTATGAACAGCAACTTCTCTGTGCCTACCATGTCAAATTCCCTCAGATGTTTCAGTGAGGTCATCCCTGGTTCTTCTAAATTCCAGAAAGTGTAGGCTCATTTTTCATACAGCCTCTTGTCATCGCACAACTCTTCTTCACGGAAACAATCTGATGAATATTCATAATATTGCTTTCTGTCCTTTCTTAAATGTTGAGATTGGGACTGCACATTGTACTTCAGGTGTGATCTCATCCAAGTCATTTATAAATTCAGCAAGATTTCTTGATTAGAAGGGGCTGCAGTATGAGAATAATGGCCAACATACCTTTTGCCTTCATTGCTTGTTGTACCTCCATGCTAAATTTCAACACTCCTTGTGTAAGCACACCCACATCTCTCTGAATCTCAACATTTGATGAGCTTCTCACATCTTGTAAAAATATTCTGTTTTTCTACCGAACTGAATAGCTTCCAATTTCCCCACTTTATACTCCACCTGCCAAGTTCCTGCTCAACGACTTAGCTTGTCTCTATCTTTTTGCAACCTCCTTGTGTCATAGTGTCATACAGGACGGAAACAGACCTTTCAGTCCAACTTTTCTGTGCCAACTAGATGTTCCAATCTGACCTAGTCCCATTTTCCAGCATTTGGCCCATATCCCTTTAAACCCTTCCTATTCATGAGATTAAATATCTATTTTATTTTATTTTATTTTATTTTAACAAAATAGATATTAATGGGTATCCTGCTCTCATTTTTATATTCCTATTTAACCTTGTATCATCACCAAACTTGGAATTGTTACTCTTGGCCTCCTTTCATAAATCATTAATATAAATGAACATGTGGCGGCACGGTGGCACAGTGGTTAGCACTGCTGCCTCACAGCGCCGGAGACCCGGGTTCAATTCCCGCCTCAGACGACTGACTGTGTGGAGTTTGCATGTTCTCCCCGTGTCTGCGTGGGTTTCCTCCGGGTGCTCCGGTTTCCTCCCACAGTCCAAAGATGTGCAGGTTAGGTAAGGGGTAAATGTAGGGGTATGGGTGGGTTGCGCTTCGGCGGGTCGGTGTGGACTTGTTGGGCCGACGGGCCTGTTTCCACACTGTAATGTACTCTATATCTGAGGCCCTGGCACTCATCCTTGAGATTCGCCACCAGTTGCGGTTGCTAACTTGAAAATGTTCCATTTACCCCAATGTTTTGCTTTCTGCTATTAAATATTCCTACATCCATGCTAATATTTACCCCCAGGACTATAAATAGATCATTATCCTTTGTGTGCCATCTTATTAGGTGGAAATTCAAGTAAGTTTAAAACAATTGGCTCCCCTGTATCAACCCTCTAATAACACCCTTAAAAAGCTAAAAATCTTGAACCTTCTTTCTTTTTCATAAAATCATGCTAACGCTGTCTGATCTTGCTAAACGTTTATAACTGCATTGTTAAGACTTTACAACAGAATCTAGAATTTTCCCAATAACTGATGTCAGGTGAATTAGCTTGTAAGGTCCTGTTTTCTCTCTCCTTTCTTTCTTGAACACCAGAGTTAGGAACACCAATTTATAATCTGCTGGGACCATTCTAGAATCTAGGGAATTTTGAAAATCATAAACAATGTGTTCACTTTGCCAGCAACTACCTTTTTTAGAATCCTGGAATGTAGGCTAGCAGGTTCTGGGGGTTTGTCAGTTTTCAAACAATTATGTTTTTTGTAATACTTTTTGCTGATTGTTATCTAAGTTCCTTCAAACTATTAGTCCCTTGTGTGCTGCGTATCCCTACTATGTAATTTGCATCTTCTAATGTGAAGATAGACATACAATATTTGTTCAACATCTCTGCCATTTCCTCATTCCTGATGATGATTTGCCCTGTCTCTGCCTTTTAAGGAATTAATGTTTCTTTCAGACTGCCTTCTCCAATGCAAGCCTGCTTTGTTTCTGCCCTTCCCTATAAATGAATTTAGTCTCAAAATAAAAGAAAACATTAAGTGGTTCTTATAGTGTTGTGCATGTATGCTTTTCTGGATCTTGTATTTACTTAGAAATTGTTACTTAAAAACAATATTTGCTGCCAGTTGTGCATTGCTACTGGAATTTTAATGAAGTGTAATAGTCATAGAGTCATTGAGACGACAGCACAGGGAAAGGTCCTTTGGCCCATCATGTCGGCACTGGTCAAAAATAAGAACCTAACTAGCCTAATCCCAAATAGTAGCAGTGTGAAAAATACTAGGCACCTTCTTAGTAAAATTTTGTCAAAGCAATGTCTAGGTGAATTTTTGTCCTATGCTAACTCAAATTATGAGGAAACAGTGCAATTACATATTCAAAAGTTCTGCATGAGGAAGGAATGTTCAGGTGTAAAACATGAATATGAAGTGCTGGTGGGTATAGCTGTCTTGATGAAAGTAGTGATTGGAGGAATTTGAATAAATAACTAAGAATATCTCTATTACATAGGAAACACATATTGTAAGTGAAAGGTTTAAGTGCTGGGGCTCAGTGGAAGTGGTGGCAAATTTAAATCCTGCAAAAATATTTGGGATACAAAGTTGGCTGAATGACAAGAAACAGGAATGGTGAATAGCTCAGAATAGTTAGAATTGGAGAAATGTTTATCCTGGGCTGTTGCTTGTTGTATACTCGTGCTCTACTTTTGGGTGTGCAGGACATAATTTGAAGATGATGCAAAACCTGAAAATATTATAAGCAATGAGGAAGATAATGACTTCTCGAGCACATAGCTAGTGGAATGATTGGACAGATAGAGTCAGAGAGACGTACAGCACGGAAACAGACCCTTCAGTCCAACTTGTCTATGCTGACCAAATATCCTAAACAAATCTAGTCCCATTTGCTAGCATTTTGCCCTTCCTATATACCCGTCTGGATGCCTTTTAAATGTTGTAATTGTACCAGCCTCCACCACTTCCTCTGGCAGCTCATTTCATACATGCACCACCCTCTATGTGGCAAAAGATGCCTGTTAGGCCCCTTTTAAATATTTTCCCTCTCACCTTAAACCTATGCCCACTAGTTTTGAATCCCCCCACCCTGGGGATTCAGGGTGTTTATCCTATCCATGCCCCTCATGATTTTATAAACCTCTTACCCCTCAGCCTCTGTTCCAGAGAAAATAGTCCCAGTCTATTCAGCCTCTCCCTATAGCTGAAATCCTCCAACCTTGGCAACATCCTTGTAAATCTTTTCTGAACTCTTTCAAGTTTCACAACATCCTTCTGACAGGATGGAGACCAGAATTTCACGCAATATTCCAAAAGTATCATAACCAATGTTCTATACAGCAGCAACATGACCTCCCAACTCATATACTCAATGCTATGACCAATAAAGGCAAGCACACCAAATGTCTTCTTCACTATCCTATCTACCTGCTCCACTTTCCAGGAATTAAGAGCCTGCACTCCAAGGTCTCTTTGTTCAGCAACACTCCCTAGGATCTTTCCATTAAGTAGTGGATAAAATGTAATGGATGAAATTTAATCAAAGAAGAGTGAAGTGGTATGTGTAAAGGATGAGGTGATATACAATAAAGGATACAGTTCTAAAGGTTTGCAGAAGCAGCAGGATATGATATACGTGCCAAAAAATTTGAAGATGGCAGGGTAGGTTCTTCTACAGCTTTACAAGCTCGTTATTAAAAAAAAGATACTGTACAAACAAGGAAAATCTGGTAAATCTTTATGAAACCACTGGATTGGCATCAGCTGGAGTATTGTATTCTGAATACTGACTGAGATGGAATTCAAGAGTATGCTGGAGAGATTTACAAAATGGTTCCAAAGAAGAAAAATTTCATTTATGCAGATAGTCTGGCTGTACTGATGAATATATTATGCTGATGAACTCCGGGCATGTATGGGAGCATGGGACTGGGACTTAGTCACAGAGTCACAGAGATGTACAGCATGGAAACCGACCCTTCGGTCCAACTTGTCAATGCCGACCAGATATCCCAACCTAATCTAGTCCCATTTGCCAGCACCTAGCCCATATCCCTCTACACTTCCTATTCATATACTCATCCAGATGCCTTTTAAATGCTGTAATTGTACTAGTCTCCACCACTACTGCTGGCAGCTCATTCAATAAACGCACCACCCTCTGTGTGAAAAAGTTTCCCCTTGCATTCCTTTTTATATCTTTTCCCTCTCACCTTAAACCTATGCCCTCTAGTCCAGGACTCCTCCACTCCAGGGAAAAGGCTTTGTCTATTTATCCTATCCATGTCCTCATAATTTTGTAAACCTTTATAAGGTCACCTCTTAGCCTCCAACGCTCCAGGAAAAACAGTCCAAGCCTATTCAGCCTTTCTCTATAGCACAAGCCCCGGCAACATCCATGTAAATCTTTTTCTGAACCCTTTCAAGTTTCACACCATCCTTCCCATACGAAAGAGACAAGAACTGCATGCAATATCCCAAAAGTGGTCTAACCAATGACCTGTACAGCCGGAACATAACCTCCCAACTCCTATACTCAATACTCTGACCAATAAAGGAAAGCATACCAAATGCCTTCTTCACTATTCTAACTACCTGCGACTCTTCTTTCAAGGGGCTATGAGCCTGCACTCCAAGGTCTCTTTGTTCAGCAACACTCCCTAAGACTTTACCATTAAGTGTATAAATCCTACTAAGATTTGCTTTCTCAAAATGCGGCACTTCGTATTGATCTAAATTAAACTCCATCTGCCACTCCTCAGCCCATTGGTCCATCTGATCAAGATCCTGTTGTACTCTGAGGTAACTTTCTTCGCTGTCCACTACACTTACAATTTTGGTGTAATCTGCAAACTTCCTAACTGTACTTCCTATATTCATATCCAAATCATTTATGTAAATGATGAAAAGTAGTGGACCCAGCACAGATCCTTGTGGCACTCCACTGGCCACAGGACTCCACCCTCTGTCTGCTACCTTCGAGCCAGTTCTGTATCCAAATGGCCAGTTCTTCCTGTATTCCATGAGATTTAACCTTGCTAACCACTCTCCCATGGGAAACCTTGTTGAACGCCTTACTGAATCCACATAGATCACGTCCACTGCTCTGCCTTCATCAATCCTCTTTATTACTTTTTCAAAAATCTCAATCAAGTTTGTGAGACATGATTTCCCACTCACAAAGCCATGCTGACTATCCGTAAACAGTTCTTGCCTTTCCAAATACATGTAAATCCTGCCCCTCAGGATTCTCTCCAACAACATGCCCACCACCGACGTCAGGCTCACCGTCTAGAATTCCCTCGCTTGGCCTTGCCACCTTTTTTAAATAATGGTACCACATTAGCCAACCTCACCTTCTGGTACCTCTGGTACATTCTTATACAAATATCTCAGCAAGGGGCCCAGAAATCACTTCTCTAGCTTCCCACAGAATCCTGGGAATTTATCCATCTTTATGCATTTCAAGACATCCAGCACTTGCTCCTCTGTGATATTGACATTTTTTAAAGATGTCACCATCTATTTCCCCACATTCTATATCTTCTATGTCCTTCTCCACAGTAAACACTGTTGCAAAATATTTGTTTAGTATCCCCCATCTCCTGTGGCTTCACACAAAGGCTGCCTTGCTGATGTTTGAGGGACCCTGTTCGCTCCCTCGTTATCTTTTTGTCATTTAATGTATTTGTAAAAATCCTTTGGATTCTCCTTTAGCCTACTTGCCAAAGCTATCACATGTCCCCTTTTTACCCTCCTGATTTCTCTCTGAAGGATACTCCTACTGCTTTTATACTCTTCTAAGGATTCACTCGGTCTCTCCCATCTATACCTTACATATGCTTTCTTCTTTTTCTTAACCAAACCCTCAATTTCTCTAGTCATCCAGCATTCCCTACACCTACCAGCCTTTCCTTTCACCCTAACAGGAATATACTGTCTCTGGATTCTCATTATCTCATTTCTGAAGGCTTCCCATTTTCCAGCAATCCCTTTACCTGCGAACATCTGCTCCAAATCAGCTTTTGAAGCTTTTAATACCCCCTGGTGCTCACCTTCCACCCTACCAACCTTCGCATAAACCAAATCATCCGACGACATTTCCGCCACCTCCAAACGGACCTCACCACCAGAGATATATTTCCGTCCCCACCTCTTTCCGCAAAGACCATTTCCTCCGTGACTACCTGGTCAGGTCCACACCACCCCCCCCTCCCCTCCCCTCCCGCCCCAACGACCCACCCTCCCGTCCTGGCACCTTCCCCTGCCTTCTTGCAGAGCACTTTAGGGAACATCTCTGGGACACCCGCACCAATCAACCACACCGCCCTGTGGCCCAACTTTTCAACTCCCCCTCCCACTCTGCCAAGGACATGGAGGTCCTGGGCCTCCTTCACCACTGCTCCCTCACCACCAGACGCCTGGAGGAAGAATGCCTCATCTTCCGCCTCAGAACACTTCAACCCCAGGGCATCAATGTGGACTTCACCAGTTTCCTCATTTCCCCTTCCCCCATCTCACCCCAGCTCCAAACTTCCAGCTCAGCACTGTCCCTATGACTTGCCCTACCTGCCTATCTTCCTTTCCACCTATCCACTCCACCCTCCTCTCTGACCTATCACCTGCATCCCCACCCCCATTCACCTATTGTACTCTATGCTACTTTCTCCCCACCCTCACCCTCCTCTCATTTATCTCTCCACCCTTCAGGCACTCTGCCTGTATTCCCTATCATAACCATCCTATTATTTTTACAGATAATTGAAATCTCTTTACAAATTTGTTTCTCAATTTCCCGCTGACTATTAGGGCATCTGTAATACAATTCCAATAAGGTGATTATCCCTTTGTTATTTCTCAATTCCACCCAAATAACTTCCCTGGATGTATTTCCAGGAATATCCTCCCTAAGCATAGCTGTAATGCTATCCCTTATCAAAAATGCCACTCTTCCTTCTCTCTTGCCTCCTTTTCTATCCTTCCTGCAGTATTTGTATCCTGGAACATTAAGCTGCCAGTCCTGTCCATCCATGAGCCATATTTCTGTAATTACTATGATATCCCAGTCCCATGTTCCTAACCATGCCCTGAGTTCATCTGCCTTTCCTGTTAGGCCTCTTGCATTGAAATAAATGCAGTTTCATTTATTAGTCCTACCTTGTTCTCTGCTTTGTTCCTGCCAGCCCTGACTGACTCACTTCTTTTCTCAACTGTACCAGTCTCAGATTGATCTCTTTCCTCACTATTTCCCTCAGGCCGACCACCCCACCTTACTAGTTTAAATCCTTCCAAGCAGCTCTAGCAAATCTCACTGCCATTATATTAGTCCCCTTCCAATTTAGGTACAATCTGTCCTTCTTGTACAGATCACTTCCACCCCAGAAGAGATTCCAAGTGATCCAAAAATGTGAATCCTTCTCTCATACACCAGCTCCTCAGCCACCCATTCTTCTGGTCTATCCTCCTATTCCTATCCTCACTAGCTCATAGCACTGGGAGTACTGCCCTCGAGAACCTCCTTTTAAAATTCCTGCCAAACTTTCCATATTCACTGTTCAGAATCTTGATCTTTTCCCTTCCTATGTCGTTGGTACCAATATGTACAATGACTTCCTGCTGGTCCATCTCCCCTTTGACAACATTCTGTACCCTCTTTGAGATATCCTTGATCCTGGCACCAGGAAGGCTACACACCATTCTGATTTTTCATTGCTGACCGCAGAAACGTCTATCTGTGCCTCTGACTAGAGGCTAATGCAATCACTCGCTTGGAACCCAACGTTTCTCTCATTACGTTAGAGCTTGTTTTGATACCAGAAACAAGGCTGTTGTTCATGCTACATTTCCCTGAAAGTCCATCACCCCCCTACATTTTCCAAAACAGCTGAAATGGGAGTAGCCACAGAAGAATACTACCTGCCTACGTTCCTACCATTCTTGGCTTTAATCCATCTACCTGACTGTATCAGCGGCTTTTCTCCCTTCCTACAACTGCCATCCATCACACCCCCTTGCTTGTGTAAATTCCTCATTGCCTCTAACTGTTGCTCCAACTGACCCATTCGATATGACAGGATTTGCAACCAATCCCATTTATTGCAAATATAATCCTCAGTAACCCATAAACTCTCTCAAAACTCCCACATCCACCAGGAAGAGCATATCATTCTACCAAAGGCCATTTTACTCCTTCCAATCTACAGACCAAGAAAATAACACCGTCTGATTTCTCTACATAACACTGCTCCAAGCTAAATTAATACTTATGATTTATATTTTTAAAATTTAATCAAGACATCCCAATAAAAACATGTAATCAGGAAAGAATCCTCTCTGCTCATTATTGTAGGTTTACAGCAAGGCTATACTTAAAATTATTCACTTATCTGTTTCTGTGCTGTGGCCTCTCCCAAACAGGTTCCTCCAAGATCAGTTGTGAATTTTGCTATTTAAGTTTTCCTAGACACAGTCCGATGTGCGGCGATACATGAATTCAAACAGCAAAGGCAGTAACTGCGCAGATTCACTGCTGTGTCAGTTAGCAGTGCAGATTTCTCCCTCTCCCTATTACAAAAATGTGGCTGAAGGAAGGACATGACTGGCATCTCAGTGTTCTAGGTTTTCGATATTATAAGAAGGATAGGAAGAGAGGTAAGAAATGAGGGTGTGTGGCATTTTTGATTAAGGAAAACATTAATAGTGTAATTAGGGAAGTTATTTCTGAGGAATTATTTAGTGAAAATATATGGATTGAAATTAGAAATAAGAAAGGGATGATCACCTTGATGGGATTGTACTATAGCTTCCCCCCCACCCCCAGTAATCTTGAGAAGCAAATGTGTAGAGTGATCTCAGATGTACGTGAGAATAATGAGGTTGTAATAGTAGGTGATTTTAATTTTCCAAATATTGATTGGGACTGCCATTGTGTTAAAAGTTAAACAAATTCTTCACCATAAGTGTGTTCAAGAAAACTTTGTTTGTGTTGAGTCTCAGAGAATGAGAGAGATATTAAATGAATATCTTGCATCAGTTTTTACTGTTGAGAAAGAAGCGGAAGTTAGAGATCTCAGGGAAATAAATATTGTTGTTTTGGAAACAGTTCACATGACAGAAGAGGAAATGCTGAATGTCTTCAAAGAACATAAATGTAAATAAATCTCTGGCACCTGATCTAGTGTATACCAGGATGTTGTGGGAAGTTAGGGAGGAATTTGCAGAGCCCCTCACAGAAATATTTATATCATCTGCAAATACAGGTGAAGTACCAGAGGATTGGAGGGGAGTAAATGTTGTGCCATTGTTTGAGAAGCAGTGAGGAAAAGCCTGGAAACTATAGATCTGTGAGCCTGACATCAGTGGGTAGGTTGTTGGAGGTAATTCTGAAAAATAGGTTTTACATCCATTTAGAGAGGCAAGGATTCATTAGGGATAGTCAACCTGGTTTTGTGCAAGGAAAATGGTGTTTCACAAACTTGATTGAGTTTTTTTAGAAGCATTTAAAAAGATTGATGAGGGCAGAGTTGTGTACTTGGACTTTAGTAAAGCCTTTGACAAGGTTCTGCATGGTAGACTAATTAAAGTTAGATGACATAGGATTCGGAATGAACTTGCCGATTGAATAGAAAATTGGCTTTATGGTAGAAAACAGAGGGTGAAGGTGGAGCATTCTTTTTTGGACTGGAGGCCTGTGATCAGTGGTGTTCCACAGGAATTGGTACTTGGTCCACCTTTATTTGTCATTTATATAAATGATTTGAATGAGAATATAGGAGGCATGGTTAATATGTCAGCCGGTGACGTGAAAATTGGTGGTGTAGTGGATAGTGAAGATGATTATCTAAGATTATGAAGATATCTTGATCAGTTGGGTCAATGGACTGAGGAGCGGCAGATGGAGGTTAATTTAAATACATGTGAGGTATTGCATTTTGGAAATACAAACGAAAACAGGACTTATACAATTAATGGTAAGCTCTTGAGTAACCCCCCAGAGAAGCTTAGGGGTTCAGGTTCATAATTCTTTCAAATTTGCATCACAGATAGACGGAGTAATTAAGAAGGCTTTTAGCACGCTTGCCGTCTTTGCTCAGACCTTTGAGTAGTGGAGTTTGGATCTCATGTTAAGGTTATACTAAACATTGGTGAGGCCTCTTCAGGAGTACTGTGAGTAGTTCTGGTCAGCCTGTTATAGAAAGCGTATTATTAAATTGGAGAGATTTCAGAACAGATTTACCAGGATGGAGGGTTTGAGATAAAAATAGATTGGATAGGCTGACATTTCTTTCACTGGAGCATAGGTGATTGAGGGGTGACTTTATAGAGGTTTATAAAATCATGAGTTTCAGAGGTAAAGTTAGAGGAAAAACAGAGGATAGTTCGTGTATGGAATGAACTGCCAGAAAAAGTAGTGGATGCAGGTATAGTTATAAAATTTAAAGGGCATTTGGATAAAGTCATGATTAGGAAAGGTTTGGAGGGCTATGCGATAAGCACAGGCAGATGGGAATAGTTTAGTTTGGGCACGTGATCGGAGTAGACTGGCTGTACCCAAAGGTCTGTTTTTACACTGGAACTGTTCTTGGAGAAAAAAAGATGGTTGAGACAATAGTTGATAGAGGTATTAAAAATATGAGGGGTATGGGAAGTGTAGACAGAGAAAAGCTGTTCGTTTTGGTAAAAGTGTTGAAAATGTGATGGAACCAGTTTAAGGTGAATTATAAAAGAACCAATGGTGTCATGAGGGAAAAGAAATTCTTACACAATGGGTGGTTGCAATCTGCAATGTACTGTTTGGCACTATGGTAGAAGGAAATTTAAATAATGGTTATCAGGAATAAATTAAATAATTAACTAAAGGGAAACAGTTGCAAAGTTATGTTGGTAAAATGAGACTGAGTTGCTTATGGACCACCAATACCAGTATGTCTAAGATAGGCCAAATAGCTACCTCCTATGCTGTGTCCATTTTGATTTGCCTCTAATAATAATTGGTATACTGATGCTTCCAGTATCCATAATATGCAGACAATAATTTTAGTTAGTATGTGTAAAAAGACTGGGTGGGCAATCTTCTTTTTTTTGTGATCTTGGAATTTTTTCTCTTTGCTTTTCTCTCTATACTTTTTAAAAGCAAGCTTTTATTTGTTACCTAATCCATATAGAATTTCAATTGAACCGGTTTACCCTCAACCTAATACTGTAGTAAAAAGTAATCTTTTGAGGTCAGTTTAATAGAAGTGGAAGTTTCCTGCTAAAGTTCATTTCAATTTGCATCAATGAAATAGACTTTGACTGTAATTTGTTATATATATGAGTCAGAAAGGATTACTAGTGAGGAGTACTATAGAATGATGTCTTATGGATCTGTGGGCAGAACAACTTAGCATCCTGAAGAACAGAGGCCAAACATCTGGTCTTCCTCAGTAATAATGACTGCAACCTGTATCTAATGGCTAACCTGCAAAATTATATCTTGTTCGCTATGAGATTAAATTGTTATTAGGTTGGAGGTCTGAGGTTTCTCATGTGTTCGTGTAGACTTGATGGGCGAAGGGCCTCTTTTGCACTGTATAATTCTTGACTCTGTTCAATCCTATTCCACTCCGAGGAACCATATCAGGGCATTTGTGAGCTATTCTTGAAATGGTGATATGAGGTGCAAGAAACCTTTGGATCTTTGAGGACTAGTCTTTCTAGGTGTTGTAATTTTAGTTTGTTTTAAATACAAAAAAAAGAAGAGAAAATAATTAAATGGATTTTTGTTTTTAATAAATGCAAAAAGGATTTTACAAGGTACCCTCAGACAAAAATGTTGCTGGTGGAATGTTTGTCCAGTGTGTGCATATTCTTCAATCTTCTTGGGGTCCTGAACAATGATGCAAACGTTACACGGATTTCACTGAATAGTGTGTTGTACATTTTGACTTCTACTGTACTGTGGAAAAACATGTCTTGAATGCCACCACAATACAGAGGAACCTCAATTATCCAGCATTCGATTATCCGAACGAAATGCTCCCTGTCTGTGTCCTTTGGGTAATAGAAGTTCCTCTGTATATAGTACATATACAGTGAGCTCTTTCCAAATTTGCCTTGAAATAGAGAATGAATGTTAACAAAACTTGGTGCTTTCCACAGAGGAATTCTGCCTTCTTTTTAATATTAGTGCATCCAGCCCACATACAAAGAAGTTTTGCTTTAAAATGTTTTTTAAGTACATTTTATTTAACGCAAATACAACCACATATAGATCTCTGAATGTTACAGTTTGCGAATGATTACAGTGATAGGGAAGTCTATTTGATTTCTTCAAGGTGTGAGACAAACAGTAGATTTTCCAGTTGCAGCGATGACTACTTATTCAGCAGATTTGATTTTGTGCCAGTCATTAATGCTATAGACCAGTTAGTTCAATTGGCTGGACGGCTGTTTTGCAATGCATGTAGATGGCAACATCGTGGATTCAGTTCCCACACTGGTTACTGTGAAGGACTCTACTTTTCAACTTCTCTCCTCGCCTGACGTGTGTGACCCTCAAGTTAAATCAACATCAGTTGCCCCTTTCTCTGTAATGAGAAAGCAATCCTATGGTTCGGGTTGGACTTTATCTTTACCTTTATTTTAGAACTTATAGCAATTTAAACCAAAAATTTTAATAAATGTATAGTTGAGTAATGACGCCCCCATTAATGATACATTGACTGCATATTATTTATTGCTATATGTCCTTTTTTGTTTCATTTGTTAAAAAATTCATCTGATGCTAGGAAAGCATTTAAAAATATCAACAGCGCACATGAACATTCTTCATTAAGAGTCTGGTGGGGAATTCAGTTATGTAAGGTAAAAAAGAATAATTGACTGTTATTCTCATCTTGTCTTGTAGGAATTGTAACAGGGAACATGGATGAGGGAAATGATTTGTCATAGGGTCTTAGTGCAAAGGTCATGGCCCATTTGCAGGGGAGAGGAACTTAGATTGAAAATATGACAGTCATTTAGTATGGTGTATACCATTCATGTCTTTGTGATTAAAATATTTTTTGGAATGACCTCAGGATTTTAAATGACAGCAAGGGGGAGGTGGTTTTGAGGACAGAGGTTTATATTTGGATTTATGGAGTCATAGAGTTCTAAAGCACAGTGACAGGCCCTTTTGGCCCAAACTGGTCCATGCTGACCAAAATGTCCATCCATGCTAAGCCATTTCCCTGCACTTGTCCCATTTCCTTTTAAACCTTTCCTATCCATGTATTTGTCCAAATGCCTTTTAAGTGTTGTTAATGTACCCACCTCAAGCGCTGGCAGCTCGTTCCATATGCGTACCACACTGTGTGGAAAAAAAAGTTGCCCCTCGGGTTCCCCTTTATCCTTTCCTCTATAAATTTTAAACTGATACCTTCTAGTCCTTGATTCCTCAACTCTGCGAAAAATACTGAGTGCATTCACCCTATCCATGTCTCTCATGATCTTATATACCTCTCTAAGCCCCCCCCCCAGCACCTCCTCAGTCTCCTAAGCTCTAAAGTAAAAAGTCCTACCCTGTCCAACCTTTCCCTGTAACTCAGACCATTGAGTCCAGGCAACATCCTTGTAAATCTCTTCTGCACTCTTTCCAGTTTAATAGCATCCTTCCTATGACAAGGCGATCAAGACTGAACACAATACTCCAAATGCGGCCTCACTAATGTCCTATATAACTGCAACATAACTTCCCAATTTCTGTGATGGAGTGATGCATTCAAAAAAAAAGAGAACCGTGTCTACAACAACATTATTGACAATGTCAGAGGAGCAAATCGCATCATAGAGTATACCAAACACTGATAAGTATGTATAAACATATAACATTCTTGTAACTGGCTCCCATATAACTCCTAAAAGCAATATCATTAGTACCTGCTTAGTGGATAGCTTATGATTTGCTGACCACCATGATACTCTAAATGTCCAAAAACAGTGCCAATTATGTTTATTTGTCAGTAACCAATAACCTGATGAGCTGCTTTGGACAGAAATGTGCCGTTAGACCGGTTTACTGTCCAGGATTTCCATTGGCAGGATAGTGCCTCCTTTTTTGCAATTAAATAAAAAAAGCATGTAAAATTCAACATGTTTTAAATATTGTGTGTTCAATTTGGATGGTTATTTGTCACCTCTTCATCAGCATGTTCAAAACTGGTTATTTTCTCGAATATAGAGGAATCTGCAGTTGACAATTTAAATAGAATATCTTCATGAACTAAACAGAGTTCAGAAAATAAAGTGTACATTTGAGAAGTGTGGTTACAGTGTTCTGTTAGATTTCACTCCGGACAATTTTATTTGGGTTGACAATTTAGATCACTTTTGAAGGAATTAATTACCTCCCAATGAACTGGATTATTTGTGTATGTCCAATATAGGACATAGAGTTTATTATGAAACCATTCATCAAATTAAAAAAATCAAAATGCTCATTTTGGTTTACTTAGCAGTATTGCATTCCATGGTATAAACATAATTGACTTCAGAAGGTACCAGAAGAAGCTTTCTGCTAGCTTGTGGCTGAGACTATGTGCCAACAAGCAAATTTACCATCCTGTCCTCCAAAAACCAACCACCATCTTTGCAAACTACAATTTCATCTTCAATCCTTTTTCCTGTCTGAAGTCATTGAATGTCTTGCTGTCTTTGAAAAGCTGATTTCCTCTTTCCTGCAATTCCAGGATTGAATCTGTCCAATCAGGTTTTCTTCCCTTCTAAATTACAGAAAAAACTCCTATCAAAGACATAAATAATATATGTAGCTATGATAGAGATAAACTTTCCTTTCTTGTTCTTCTTAATCTTTCACATTGACTGACTATACAACTCTTGCCTAGCTAAGTTGATCGCTGTCATCTCCCAAGAATTCAATTCTTATCTCACTAATCATAGCCCCAAAATAATTTGCATTGGCTTTTCTTCTGCTTCCTGCACCGTTAAATCAGACGTCCTGCAAGCCTCCATAGTTGGTCCCCTCTAATCACAACATTAATTTTCATATATAAACCGGTGACACCCAGCTGTACCTCATCTTTAGTTCTTAACTTCTCCACTATTGCTAAATTATCTGATTGTGTTTTTCTGGAATATTTATGAAGCGATGGAAAAATGTTTTTTTTTTGATGATGTAGTGTTGCTTCATTATGTCCATTACCAAACTTGAAAGGAAGAATATATCACAAATCCCTACTCTGTGGAAGCAGGCTATTCGGCCCATCGAGTAACACCAACCCGCTGAAGAGTATCCCATCCAGAGCTACCCCATTCCTGTAAGCCTGTAACCCTGCATTGCCAATGGCTAATCCATCTATCTTGCACATCCCTGGATGCTATGGACAATTTAACATAGCCAATCCTCCTAACCTGCACACCTTTGGACTGTGGAAGGAAACTGGACCACTAGAGGAAACCCACTCAGACACAGGGAGAATGTGCAAACTCCCCACAGACAACTTCTTGAGGCTGGAATTGAACCAATTTCCCAGGTGCTGCGAGGCAACAGTGCTAACCACTGTGCCGCCGTGCCACCCCAAAAAGCACATTGATTACCAAGTTCCCGTGAGACTGCGCATATGATTAATATAAATATTTTTAAATATAAATACACAGTATTTAAATATTCAATGTTAAACACCACCAAACCTCAACATATCAGTCATCATATTTGGCTGTCTTTGTTCCAATTATTTTTCAATGTGGTATTGATTATCTAAAATTTCATGGGTTTGCAAAACAAGGAAGCCACTGTGTCAAGTAATCACTTGATGGAGGTTGGCTGCACTCATCTGCATAAATAATTTTGTTTGTGTATACATAGAACATAATCTAATACAGCACAGGAACACACCCTTCAGCCCATCATGTCTGTGCTAGCCATGTTACCATTCTAAACTAAGAACGCTTTTGGTATGCTTTCCTTTATTGGTCAGGGCATTGAGTATAGGATTTGGGCGATCATGTTGCAGCTTTACAGGACATTGGTTAGGCCACATTTTTGGATATCGTGTGCAATTCTGGTCTCTCTTCTACTGGAGTGATGTTTTAAAACTTGAAAGGGTACAGATAAGATTTACAAGGATGTTGCCAGGGTTGGAGGGTTTGAGCTATAGGGAGAGGTTGAACAGGCTGGGGCTGTTTTCTCTGGAGAACGGAGGTTGAGGGGTGATCTTCTAGAGGTTTATAAAATCATGAGGGACATGGATAGGGTGAATAGACAAGGTCGGTTCCCTGGAGTAGGGGAGTACAGAACTAGAGGGCATTGGTTTGGAGGGGAAAGATTTAAAAGGAACCTAAGGGGCAACTTTTTCACACAGAGTGGTGCATGTATGGAATGGGCTGCCAGAGGAAGTGGTAGAGGCTGGTACAATTACAACATTTAAGAGGCATCTGGATTGGTATGTGAATAGGGAGGGTTTAGAGGGATATAGGCCAAGTGCAGGCAAATGGGACTAGATTATTTGAAGATATCTGGTCGGCCTGGATGAGTTGGATTGAAGGGTCTGCTTCCATGCCGTACGTCTCTGTGACTCTAATCCCATCTGCCACATGGGTCCATAACCCTCTATTCTCTGTCTGATTATGTGTCCATATGAATGCCTCTATGGATCATCTTCCCAGCTTCATGTTCAAGGCATTTACTACCCTCTGTGTAAAAATAAAATTTTCCTTGAATATCCCCTTTAAACTTCTCCCCCTTTCACCTTAAATCTATGCCCCCTATTGTTTTACATTTCCACCCTGGGAAAGAGACCCTGACTATCCACCCTATCCATGCTTCTAAGAATTTTATGTACTTCTATCAGGTTGCCCCTCAGCCTTCGACACTGTAGTGAGAACAATCCAAGTTTGACCAACCTCTCCTTATAGCTGATATGCTCCAATCCAGGCAACATCCTGGTAAACCTCTTCTGCATTCTATCCAAAGCATTTACATCCTTTCTACAGTGCAGCGATCAGAACCGTGCACAATACTGCAAGTGTGATCTAACCAAAGTCTTATACAGTTGCAATATGAGTTGCCAACTTTTACATTCAATGCCCCAAGTATTTTACATTAACACCTTTAATCTAAAACAACTCCAAGTGCTTAAATACTTAAATGACTTATATGCTAGAATGGTTGTTGCTGGAAGTAACCAGGTATTAGTTTTTTGAGTTCAACTGCATTAATTTTGTGAAGCCATCTGAAGTCTGTTTCTTGTCATGAAGCATGCTAGAAATTCTTCAGACAGTTTTAGATGCTGAATGCAACAGAACTCCACTGTTATTTGCAGAGCTAAATTGATGCTGTATCTCATTAACATGCAAGTTTGATATTTCATTATTACTCTGTAGTGAGGTCTCTGAACTTAGAGCGCTAAGACCTGATTTTTCTCTTGTATAAAAAAGTTTGATGCTGATACAGCAGAAAAAGTGGAATGAGGAACTCCACCAATGAAACCCTATCACTGCTGCAAGGAATCTGAATCCAAATAGCCCTACAACGAAACTGTCTCACGCACAAGTTATGACAAAGAAGATGAGACACAAAAGCCTATTAATTTTCCTCCTCACTTCCAATGTTAACTTCAAAGTATCCCCTGATCAGCTGGGGAATGAAGTACAAATTGCCAAATGAGTTCCTGACCCAGTAGATTAGTTTACGTAAACAAAGAGAATAGTATATAGTATATGAAACAATGCCCATATCCCTTTCTCCTCCAGCATATGTTCCCTGCTGAAAGGCAGCTGGGGAAATATCATAGGCCTGACCTATTTACCTTTATCAGACTTATTATGTATGCTAAGCTGGATAACAGCATGAAGAGAAATCCCTGAACAAAATGGAGGTGGTCCATTAAAATAAGAATCACCTCAAAGACTTTTCATTCTCAAAGACTTTACCAAGATGGTGATTTGAGTAAGCAGTTCTCCAGTTAGAGATAGGATTCTGTATTGGCTTTTCTACTTTTTCGACAATGACCATTGAAGGATTCTTTCTTCTGATCCTGGGTCTGTAACAAACATATCTAATGGGTTACTTGCCTAACTTCTCTGTTGTCGTTTCTTTGTGTTGGGCTAATTGAAGGAGGATTCCTAGGAGCAGAGACAGGGTTTTGGTTTCGGGATTCAACTTCCTCATCTCTCATTTTCAGCTGCTCCAACACCTAATTTGTGTTTATATGATAGAAATATCAATTTGAATGAACAAACTTCAGAGATTTCAGTGCAGGCAATTGGTTTAGCGTGGGACTTTCAAATCAGTAACTTGGTACATAAGTGCATCAATTGATACGGCACTTTTTTGTTGAAGATTGCTACTCAATACCAATGTTACTCAAATTTGCAGTTTTATTTTTCTGAACGTTTCTATTCCATAACACAACCTGTTAATTCTGCCATTTAAGAAATTATGAAGTAGACCTGTTCTGTTTCTTCTAAACTAGCTCTTTCATCTTTTGTTACTTCCATTCTTCTCTCCTCTCCTCTGCTCAACTCAACTCAACTCAGCTTTCTACATTTAGTGTAGATGTGCAGACACTAGGACCACATGTTTACTCCACTGATTTTAGAACAGCATTATTGAAGCCTTTGGAAATGTCCACTTGATCAGTCCAGGTCTTTAATGCATAATCTATTACTTTGTACGAACCTTTGGCAAGCATTTTTGCATTTAATTTTAACATGGAATTGTCTTAGGATTTATAACCACCATCCTAATTTACCATGCATTTACTGATAACCATGATCAATATTATGGGAAAGATACATATAAATGAAGGAATAAAAAATGAAACTAAACTTACACATGACCTGGTCCTACATACAACAGTTTTTGGGGATGGAAAAGAGAATGAACTTGCACATATATTGCTTCTTCCTTACCTTATAAATGCCCCACTAAATGTTTTACACTAATCCAAGTACATTTTGAAATGTAGCCATTGTTTTGCAGGCAAATGTGACCAATCCTCACCAGTTTATTTGTTTCTTTAGTGTTAGTTGATGGATAAATGTTGTTGAGGACATGGAAGAAACTCTTCTCCCTTTCTTACAATGCTATGGGATATTTCGCATTTATCTGAACAGATGGATAGTGCCTCAATCAGAAAGATGACAATCTTAACAGTACACCACTCCCACAATTATCATTTGTCTCTAAATTTTGTGCATATTTCTTTGGATTTACTCTGACTCAGACATGACACTACAGTTGATTCAAGTTAATGGTAGCATTATCGAAGGTGGAAATGAGTAAAACACTCATTCTTTTGAAAAACTTATTTGTATTTGGAATATGTTAATTCAGTGTTTTCAATGAAGTACAACGGTTGTGTGACATTATAGTGCTACCTACAACACACAGGCTGTGGCAGTTCAAGAAGACAGCTCACCACAATCTTCTCAAGGATAAGTAGGGATGGTCAATGAATGCTGGCCAGCCAGTGATGTCGACAGTGATTGTTTTTTTTAAAAAAGCACAGTCCTTTAATACAGTGAAAAATGGAGAACTCTGAAAAGGAAGGCCATAAAAAATGTACATGGACTTTTGACATGGTGGACGTTATTTTGATGTGTGCAACACAAGTCCTATCACATGCATACAGGGGATAGTGTGGTAAAATTACTGAAACTTTGCACAAAAGGTGCTGGTATATGCAAATAGGCCTCTTGCCATCATTAGCAGGGTTCTCATTTTACGATTCATGGAAAATCACAATTTTTTCTTGACATGAAGTATTTTACATTCTTGATCTTGCAATACTTTCCCCATTGCCACACCAATGCCTGTGTAATTCAAAGACTGAAAATTCAACCCAGTGTTTCAGATAGATGTCCTTTCAGTAGCCTACATTCTTTCTTGTCCCAGAAGAGATGGGCGGCATGGTGGCTCAGTGGTTAGCACTGCTGCCTCACAGCACCAGGGACTAGGGTTCGATTCCCACCTCAGGCAACTGTCTGTGTGGAGTTTGCACGTTCTCCCCATGTCTGCGTGGGTTTCCTCCGGGTGCTCTGGTTTCCTCACACAATCCAAAAATGTGCAGGCCAGCTGAATTGGTGATGTTAATTTGCCCATAGTGTTAGGTGCATTAGTCAGGGATAAATGTAGAGGAATGGGTCTGGGTGGGTTACTCTTCGGAGGGTTGGTGTGGACTTGTTGGGCTGAAGGGCCTTTTTCCACACTGTAGGGAATTAAATCTAAATTTGCATGAAGTTTACTTGAAGGATCTGAATTTCAGTAACATTTTCTGCATTGTTATAAAATTGTTCAACTTATTTGTAGGAAATTATCAGTAGTAGAAATCAAGCTTTTGAACAGCTAATATTCTTGTCTTTTACTTCAGGTCTGAGTTTAGATATTTGTTGAGGTGACCTTAGATAAAATACAGTACAGTATTCAATTCTCTGTCATCTGCTATAGCAACTATTGAGGGAAGAAAATTAATTATTGATTGGTTGATGTGTAACTTGATAACATGAGCATGGAGCATAACATCCTTTACTTTCATGTCCCGGTGCCCCATCAATGGACATTGCCAGCATCACCAGCATTTTAATATACATTTATTATTTTTAACGTGCTCTGTTTTTCCTATCACCAGCAATTTAATGGAAAAGGAAATTTTGAGCTGTCTGACTATCAGTTAAGCATACATTTAGCAACAAGCACATGAATATAAAGATGCAACCATCTGTCCAAAACATGATGGCATAAGCACAAAAACAATTAAGTTACTTTGCCATGCTGCAATATTGCAAGACATGTGTTGAAACCTGCACAATATTGATCTTAAAATCCTTTGTGCTTCCTTGTTTGCTTTTTTCTTAGCTTCAGTCACCTTGGCTTCCTAGTTCAACTTGTTGTTAACCACAATTTCCCAGCTTGATAAGTCAATAGTGAAAGTTTTCAGGTACTTCTTTTGGAAGTCTTTGAACTTTAACCTCGGTCAACCAAGGTAACCCTGAAGCATGTGCTGGTTTTCCATTACAAGCACTGCTTTGGACATCAACATTTTCCCATCAAATATAAATATCCAAACATCTAAGAAAGATGTTCAATTTGGTAACTTGATTTCCTTGAGTACTTTATTTAAGGAGTGAAGACTTTGGAGTTTCACTTAAGTAGTTAGCGTTTTAGATGAGAAATTCTACTCTCAATATCGAACAGCCACTAGAATCTCTCGAAAGATGCTGCAGAAACTCACCTGATAAATATGACAATATTAGACTTTAGAATCATAGAATCCCTGCAGTGTAGAAACAGGTTCTTTGGCCCAAGAAGTCTACACCCACCCTACAAAGAGTAACCTAGCCAGACTCATTCCCTTACTACTCTGTATTTATCCCAGACAAATGCACCTAACCTACTGTTATATAAAATACCAAACCCATCTCTCTTAATGATCTAGCAATTAAAGATATAACTTGTTAAATCACACAGAAAAGGTTGCAACTTTTTTTGTGTGTTAATAGGTCTGTCAGGTCAATTGAGGTGCTATGTGTTGGCGTATTAAAGTGGAGAAAAATAAGCTTTGATGTGTATACATGATGGCTATTTAATGATCTCTGTTGCAATGTACATGTGTGCATCACACAGGACTAAAATCAGGCACAGTGCTGACTTTGAATGGCCTGCTCATGCAGTAATATTTAGATATTGCCTTTTACTTCTAAAGAAAAAACATCCCACGGCATTTCACACAGATACATTGTAGCCAAATTAAGACAAAATCAAAGAGAGACATATTTAGCAGGTGACCAAAAATTCTGGTTAACGGGATTGATTTGTAGGAGGATTTCAAATGAAAAAGAGTAGGTTGGCAGCAGAACTGTTAAGGAATGACATTCCTGAGCATGTTGAACTTGGTCAAAAGGATATTTTCTGTTTTGGGGAAAATCTAGAACGAGGAGTCATAGTTTAAAAATAAGGGATTGTCCTTTCAAGACAGATTTGTAGAATTTATTTTGAGGGTTGAGTGTCTTTGGAATTCCCTTTTCAAATTGTAGTGGAAGCAGAATCTTTAAATATTATAAAGGCAGAAGAAGATAGATCCTTGATTACCGAGGGGATGTAAGGTTATTGGTGATATGCGGGAATGTAGAGTTAAGGTCAAAATAAGATCAGACATGATCTTATTCATTGGCAGAGAAGGCCCAAAAGGCAGAGTGGCCTATTCTTGTTCCTTATTTGTATGTTTGTAGGTGGTAGAAATAACGGATACTTTTATAGTTCACATTTTGATCATTTTTAATTGCTCAAAGCTGTTACAGGCCTTATTTTTCTGAAAATGGTTCAGTGGTTCATGCCATTTTGATATACTTTAAGATTTTTCCCACTGTAAAATTAACATGAATCTTCCATTATAAAATAGATTTATACAGTGCCAAACAAAAGATATTTAATAATTAAACCATCTCTGTATTAGTTGTTATACTGATGCTTCATGTACTTGTTATTTCCCTTGAGTTTGCCTCTGAAATATGTACACACAAAGGAACTTTACTCTCTATCCAACTATGTTCGATTTCCTTTATCCGAGACTGCTGAATTTTAATACAAAAGGATCTGCAGTGAGAAGTGCTCATGATCTAACACAATCCCCCCCCCCCCCCCACCCCGCGCAGAAAGTTCACACAAAATAAATGTTGAATGAAAGAAAGACTTGACTGGTTGCAACAAAGTATTGAGCTGATATTGCAGGAGGGTGCAAGGCCAAAGTCGGGGTGGTGTGTGGCCTGTGGTGATAGGAGACTCCATAGTGAGAGGACCTGAACGGGGTTTCTGTGGCAACAGGCGGGATTTAAGGATGGTGTGTTGCCTTCCTGGTGCCAGGATTAAGGACATCGCAGACAAAGTGTAGGAAATCCTCAAGGGCGAAGGTGAAGAGCCAGAGGTGGTGGTACATGTTGGCACAAATGATGTCGGGAAGAAGAGGAGGAACATACTACAGCGGGACTTCGGAGAACTAGGAAGAAGGCTTCCAGTTCCTTGGGCTGGAGAGGCCAGGAACAGGGAGATAATGGACTTGAATGTGTGGCCGGGGAACTGGTGCAGGAAGCAAGGATTTAAGTTCTTGGATCACTGGGGTATGTTTTGTGGCAAGCATAAATTACACAAAAGAGACGGGTTGCACCTTATTAGGTTGGGGACCAGCATTCTGGCAGGCAGGTTTGCTACTGCAACACAGCTACGTTTAAACTAAGTAGCGGGGGGGGGAGGAAGGAGGAGGGGACAAACTGGAAGTTTAAGAAGGAAATTGAAGGGAAAGTTAGAACAAGGGAAGTCAAGAAAGACAACGGTATCAATGAAGCAGAAAACTCAAAAAGGGATCATGCCGTAAGATTGAGTGAAATAGGGGTTGAAGGAAGGGTGAGAGCAGTAACATATTAAAAATACTATATATGAATACACGAAGTATTAGAAATAAGATGGATAAGCTTGAGGCTCTTTTGGAAATTGTCAGCTACGATATTGTGGGGATAACTGAGACGTGGCTTCAAGTGGACAGGGCCTGGGAAATGAATATTCAAGGCTATACGTGCTATCGTAAGGACAGACTGACGGGCAGAGGGGGTGGGCTGGCCCTGTTGGTAAGGGATGATATTCAGTCCCTTGCGCAGGGGGACCTAGAATCAGGGGATGTAGAGTCAGTGTGGATAGAGCTGAGAAATTCTAAGGATAGAAGGACCCTCTTGGGAGTTATCTACAAGCCCCCAAACAGTAGTTCGGATGTAGGGTGTAAGTTGAATAAGGAGCTGAAATTGGCCTGTCACAAAGATGTTACTACAGTTGTTATGGGGGATTTCAACGTGCAGGTAGACTGGGAGAATCAGGATGGTATTGGACCTCAAGCAAGAGACTTTGTAGAGTGCCTCTGAGATGGATTCTTAGAACAGCTGGTGCTGGAGCCTACCAGGGAGAAGACAATTCTGGATCTGGTATTGTGCAATGAACTAGAATTGATCAGGGACCTCGAAGTGAAGGAGCCATTAGGAGGTAGTGACTATAATACAATAAGCTTCAATCTGCAATTTGAAAGGGAGAGGGTACAATCGGTAGTGACAATATTTCAGTTGAATAAAGGAAACTATGGAGCTATGAGTGAGGAGCTGGCCAAAGTTCAATGGTGCAATACCTTATCAGGGATGACAGTGGAGGAACAGTGGTGGATATTTCTGGGTATAATGCCGAAGATGCAGGATCAGTTCATTCCAAAAAGGAAGGAAGATCCTATGAGGAGGTGGGGTGGCCATGGCTGAGGAGGGAAGTTAAGAAACATATAAAGTCAAAAGAGAAAAAGTATAACATAGCAAAGATGAGTGTGAAAACAGGACTGGGAAGCTTTTAAAGAACAACAGAGGATTACTAAGAAGGAAATACGCAGAGAAAAAATGAGATACAAAGGTAAACTGGCCAAAAATATAAAGGAGAATAGTGAAAGCTTTTTTAGGTATGTGAAAGGGGAAAAAAATGATTAAGACTAAAATTGGCCTTGAAGACAAACAGGGGAATATATTACGGGGAACATAGAAATGGCAGAAGAGTTGAATTGGTACTTCAGGTCTGTGTTCACTGGGGAAGACACAAGCAATCTCCCAGAGGTAACAGTGGCTGAAGGACCTGAACTGAAGGGAATTTATATTTGCCAGGAATTGGTGTTGGAGAGACTGTTAGGTCTGAAGGTTGATAAGTCCCCGGGGCCTGATGGTCTACATCCCAGGGTACTGAAGGAGGTGGCTTGAGAAATCGTGGATGCTTTGGTGATTATTTTCCAGAGTTCGATAGATTCAGGATCAGTTCCTGCGGATTGGAGGGTGGCTAACGTTGTACCACTTTTAAGAAAGGAACAAGAGAGAAAGCAGGAAATTATAGACCAGTTAGTCTGACCTCAGTGGTGGGAAAGATGCTGGAGTCAATTATAAAGGATGAAATTACTACACATCTGGATAGCAGTAAAAGGATCGGTCAGAGTCAGCATGGATTTATGAAGGGGAAATCATGCTTGACTAAACTTCTGGAATTTCTTGAGGATATAGATGGACAAGGGAGATCCAGTGGATGTAGTGTACCTGGACTTTCAGAAAGCCTTTGATAAAGTCCCACATTGGAGCTTAGTGAGCAAAATTAGGGCACATGGTATTGGGGGCAAAGTACTGACTTGAACTGAAAATTGGTTGGCTGACAGGAAACAAAAAGTAGTAAAAAAACGGCTCCCTTTCGGAATGGCAGGCGGTGACCAGTGGGGTACCGCAGGTATCAGTGCTGGGACTGCAGCTTTTTACAATATATATTAATGATATAGAAGATGGTATTAATAGTAACATTAGCAAATTTGCTGATGATAGAAAGCTGGGTGGCAGGGTGAAATGTGAGAAGGATGTTAGGAGATTACAGGGTGACCTGGACAGGTTAGGTGAGTGGACAGATGCATGGCAGATGCAGTTTAATGTGGATAAATGTATGGTTATCCACTTTGGTGGCAAGAACAGGAAGGCAGATTACTACCAAAATTGAGTCAAGTTAGGTAAAGGGGCAGTACAAAGAGACCTGGGTGTTCTTGTACATCAGTCAATGAAGGTAA
>NC_057724.1:35664849-35672968 GCF_004010195.1 Chiloscyllium plagiosum | reverse complement strand
CAGGGATCTGTATGAGATCATCAACAAATTGCAATCTATTCTAATGAACCGGATGAAGGAGATGGAGCTCAGTTTGCTCATGCACCAGGATAGTCATTCAATAAGATGTCAAATGGAGACAGAGCGTCTGCAATGGGATACAGACAGGGGGAGGGTCAGATCGTCTGCAATGAGATACAGACAGGGGAGGGCAGATCGTCGGTAATGGGATACAGACAGTGGGAGGGCAGAGCGTCTGCAATGGAATACAGACAGGGGGAGGGCAGGTCGTCTGCAATGGGATACAGGAGAAAGTGAGGTCGCCTTCCTGACCTGCAGTCTTCTTCTTGACCTCTCCGCCTCCATCCTACTCCGACCTATCACCCTCACCTTGACCTCTTTCCACCTATCACATTTCCAATGCCCCTCCTCCAAGTCCCTCCTCCCTACCTTTTATCTTCTCCTGCTGAACACTCTCTGCTCATTCCTGAAGAAGGGCCTGTGCCCGAAACGTCGAATCTCCTGTTCCCTGGATGCTGCCTGACCTGCTGTGCTGTTCCAGCAATAAAGTTTCAGCTCTGCATCCTGTCTATGTCGCACTGCAGCCTACAGTAGCTCTCTATACTATCGACGACACCTCCAACCTTTGTGTCATCTGCAAATTTATTAACCCACCCGTCAACCACCTCATCCAAGTCATTTATAAAAACTATAAAGAGCAGAGGCCCAAGTACAGAGTCCTGCGGGACCCCACTCAACACTGTCCTCCAGGCAGAATACTTTCCATCTACAGCCACTCTCTGCCTTCTGTCAGCCAGCCAATTCTGAATCCAGATAGCCTAATCTCCCTGTATCCCATACTTCCTGACTTTATGAATGAGCCTACCATGGGGAACTCTATCAAATGCCTTGCTGAAATCCATATCCACCACATCCACTGCTCGACCATCGTCGACCTGTCTTGACACCTCCTCAAAGAACTCAATAAGATTTGAGAGGCATGACCTGCCCCTCACAAAGCCATGCTGACTGCCTTTAATCATGATTTGGAGATGCCGGTGTTGGACTGGGGTGTACAAAGTTAAAAATCATGCAACACCAGGTTATAGTCCAACAGGTTTAATTGGAAGCACACTAGCTTTCGGAGCGATGCTCCTTCATCAGGTGATTGTGCGTCACTCTGAAAGCTAGTGTGCTTCCAATTAAACCTGTTGGACTATAACCGAGCCTTTAATCATGCTATGCTTTGCCAAATAGTCATAAATCCTATCCCTCAGAATTCTTTCCAAAACCTTGCTGACCACAGATGACAACACCCACCCTGAAATATCAGATTGCAATGTAATTAATTCAAGATTATCAAAAAGAAATTGTAATCAGATACTGGCAAATAATATGATTACCCTATATTGATTTGACTTTACACAGTTGAGGTCCTAATATTGACCATTTCAATCTGATTCCTAATGAAGGGCTTATTCCTGAAATGTTGACTCTCCTTCGATGCTGCCTGACCTGCTGTGCTTTTCCTGCGCCACACTTTTTAACATTTCATTCTGAGGTCATACTAGTCCAAAGATGTGCAGGTTAAGTGGATTGGCCATGTAAAATTGCCCACACTATTCAGGGAGGTGCAGGCCAGGTGGGTTACCCATGGGAAATATAGGGTACGGGGATGGGTCTGGGTGGGATGCTCTTTGGAGGGTCAGTATGGACCATTTCGGCCAAGTGGCCTGTTTCCACACTGTTTAGATTCTATGATTTGATACCCTCAGACCACCTTGATACTACCAGCAAAGAGTTGCAGCAGAGCATGTTGCACCACTGTTGTAAAAATGATTTTCACACATTGAACAGTTTTGATGTTGAACTAGTTGATATGAGGACAGCTGAAAGCTGATGCTAGACACTTAAATGAGAGAGACAAAGAATAATATTAACATTAACTCGAAACTTTCTAAACCTTGTTGCTGGCTATTTCACAGAAGCAATGGTGGCGATCTAAGGTAGTTTACCTTGCCATTTAAATGAATTAAAAAATAAGGTCAAGAACATTTTTTTGGTTCTCTTCTCAGCTGGTGAGTACAGTTGCCTTCGTGAATCAATTAATTATTCTTTGTGTAAATCTAATTGAATGAAAGTATACTACATTGGCTGTGTTTGTCACCAGCAAATTTGCATGAGGAAGTCAGTGCTAAAAGAAATGGAAATTCCCTGCATGACGGTGGCAAATATTTGGAAGTGTTTCATTGGCTAATATATACTTTGGGACTTGTGGTCACCAAATGAATATAAGTTCTTCTTTCTTTAACTCTTAGCCGTACTGAAAGTACACAAGGCTAAAATATACATATTTGACTTAAATATCAAGTTGATTTTGTATTGCAGCTTTGATTTGTATCACTGTCATTTAGATTTTACGATAGTGCAGATAGAAGTCATCACGATTGATCATTTTAACAAGTGTTCTTGTGTTTTACTTCAAAATCTAGTTTATGCGATATTGTACTGTTAAAATGCAGTGTAAATAAAATATGAATTTTTTTTCCTTTTGGTGCCTTTCATCATCATCAGTTCCAAGTTATGTTTAACAAAGCCTTGTCCCTGTTAGTAGGTGAATTCAGAGTCAGTTAATCATAATTATTTTGTGTAAATCAAATCAACTTCTATCCATTTGAAAGGTTTCTTCATGAGACTGAAAAAGCTGATTTTTGACCTGTGGTAAATATTTCAACAATTTTGAATGCCAACTAGCTGATCATTGACTTTGTTATTCAATTTCAAAACCAAGTTGTCAAATTCAGCTCCACAAACATAGTCAGCTGCATAGAATATGATTAGTAAAATGGGAGAGCAAATAAAGGGAAGAATGTAGTGAATTTGGAATTAATTATTTACTCCAGGTTCAACTGCAGTTTGATTTTGTAACTTTAAGATTAAACAGTCCCCTACAGTCAATTGTGTGATTGCAGTCTCAGTACAAAACCAACTTTGAATGGAACTGAACCGATGTCATTACCTTCTCTCCTCTTCCATTGCTCCGCCTCCAAACAGTTGCAAAGTTTTCCTGGTATTGAGATATCCTGTTGTGGAAGAGCAGCTGATCACTAAATAAAACTACAAAATACATTTATCAAAAAAGAAGGGTTTGATTTGCAAGTAACTAAGAAGGTAATTGGTTATTTATCTTTTATCTTAATCTTTCTTCTTTCTTGTTAAAAGTATTCATTATACTAAATGTTTGCAGAAATGGGGTCGAGACACTGCAATTTTAATTAGTTTCAGTTTTACCAGACTTTTGTGCTCATTAATAATGTAATTAATAAGACAGTATGTTCTTTTAGTCTGTCTTTGTTTTCTGATTGCCGACAGCTGATTTCTTTTTGCAATGAAATACACTCAGCAACACTTTTAAAGATTTGGTAGCTACGGAGCTCTTTACCACAACACATGGGATGACTACAGTAATGAGAGTTTACACAAACTAGGACTTGACTACCTGAAATCAAGAGATAAAATGGTGATTTGACTGTAGTTTAAGATGCAAAAGGAAGTAAATAGAAACATTTTCTGCTAGCTAGAGAAATTCAAAGCTTGGGGTACACTCTGAAAACTCCTGCCAGACTTTTCAGGAGAACAATTAAGAAACATTTCTGTACACTAAAAGGTGGTAAAATTTTGATATTGTCTTCTGATTGATTGTTAATTTTAAATCTGAAATTGATAGACTTTTGATGAACGGAATTAAGTGATATGAGGCAAAGTAGGATAATGATCTCCGAGTAGCAAGGGTAAAATTGCAAAGTTAAATAGTCTCCTACTTTTATGTTACAGCCAACTTTAAAAATGTACATAAGATACTAATTTAATTCTGTAAAGGAACTTTCCTCCTAGATTTCCTTGAACCATGACAGATTAGGGATCAGGTGTTTGTGACTAATGCTGTTTCCAAGCAATTACTCACCAGTTTAGCTGTAGCTTAGCCACATGACAATACTTTTAATTTTTTTTCTGCATAATGGCCTGACTCAAAGTCCTCCATACCAACTGAGTTATGACACCTAACCAAAGCATGAAATCGCTGAAAATGTGAACAAGTAAACTACTTATTGCAAAGTGTTATCTGTTCTGATGTGTTGATCCATTTTTAAAATCAAGATTTGGGTCTATTTGATTCTTGCTGTATTTTAATAGAGCAATTGATATTTTTCAGAATATGACTTTCAAGTTGTTGTATCCCCTCCATAAGTGTTTTGCTGCAGCCGCTTTCACTCCAGATTAAGATCTATTTAAAAATTACTTGACTTCAAGGTTTATACTGAGCACTAAAATATCTGCTGGATGATACTTTAATCATGTTTGATCTCTACATGACTATGCATTTGTGTTGAATCTTAATAGTAATTTGTTTGCACTGAGAGTTTTTGGAATAAAGTACAGGAAATGGATCTAAGGAGAATAAGAGGTTGAATAGGCTGGGGCTGTTTTGCCTGGAGCATCTGAGGCTGAGGAGTGACCTTGTAGAGGTTTATAAAATCATGAGGGGCATGGATAGGATAAATAGACAGCGTCTTTTCCCTGGGGTGGTGGTGTCCAGAACTAGCGGGCATAGGTTTAGGGTGAGAGGGAAAAGATATAAAAGAGACCGAAGGGGCAACTTTTTCAGGCAGAGGGTGGTATGTGTCTGGAATGAGCTGCCAGAGGAAGTGGTGAAGGCTCGTACAATTGCAACATTTAAGAGGCATTTGGAGGATATATGAATAGGAAGGGTTTGGAGGGATATGGGCCGGGGCTGGCAAGTGGGACTAGATTGGGTTGGGATATCTGGTCGGCATGGACGGGTTGGATCGAAGGGTCTGTTTCCTTCTATACATCTCCATGACTCTAAATGCAACTAGGCATTAACAGCATAGGATTGGTATACCACATGTTGCAGGAAATAATATAGAATTGTGAAGAAGGGTGAAAGGATTATTTAGAAATAACATAAATGGAAGTACTAAAAAAGAAAATAACAATGTGATAAAACATTATTCATATTGACAGAAGATAAAGGATAGAAAGGCATTTCAGACTATTAGAGTATGCTATTGATCACCTAGTAATGGAATAGTTGGAGGAAAATATAGGTGTATATGTATAAAAAAATGATAGTGATGAGGGATTTCAATTGCCTCCAAATAAGATGGGAGGAAATGGAAGGAAAATGTGGAAGCTTCTATAGTATACGATTCCTTTTGACTCAATATTTAAGAAGCCATACAACAGAGGAAAAACTGAGGTCTGCAGATGCTGGAGATCAGAGCTGAAAATGTGTTGCTGGAAAAGCGCAGCAGGTCAGATTCTCCTGTTTCCTGGATGCTGCCTGACCTCATACAACAGAGGAAGTAATGTAAGACTTAATGATGGGAACTGAGCTAATCAGATAAAGGAAGGAAGCATGAGAGAACTTCAAGGGTGCTGTGATCACAATATAACATAAAGTATAATATGAAAATGAGACAATGGAGGGCAGTTCAGGTAAGCTCATTGAATTTTTTGAGGCTGAATTATTTAAACTTTTGACAGATAAGTGACGGGAGGAATGCATTGATAATTAAGCCCCTGTACTCCACCCATTGCATTATTAATTGAATGTTGATTCAATTAACAAAATAGCAAATGACTTCTCTTTTAGTACTACTGTCAAAAAATAAAATAACTGTTCACAAGGCTCCTTTAATGAACTCAAAATGTCTGTTTATTATAAACAAAAGTTAATCTTAAAGTAAGTGGCAAACTCTTGTTAATACCTGAGCTATGATCCTGAATTAAAACTAAGTCCCATTAACCCCACACACAACTGTAAACAAGACAAGTCTGAGGAAATTATGGCTTTTTACAAGTGCTAAAAAGGAGAAAAATACATTCTGTGGGCCAAAGCTCTGGAAACGAAGAACAGATTTTGCTAACTGCTCATGTCTGCTGAATTTCTGACAATTCCAGATTGAATTGAGTTGAATTTATTGTCACGTGTACTGAGGCACAGTGAAAAGCTATGTCTTGCGAGCAATACGGGCAGATCACATAGTTAAGTAGCATAGATAGTAAATAGTAGGTAAACAGCGACAAAAACAAAAAACCGGTACAGACGAATGTTAAGAGTTTGTGAGTCCATTCAGTATTCTAATCACAGTAAGGTAGAAACTGTTGTGAAAACGTCTGATCAACATTTATAATCAATATGTTTGGATCCAAGTTGTTGAGATTGTCATTGTCCACAACTTTGGGTTTTACCAGGTAGACAGAATAACTGGCATTTGGAAACAAGATATTCCTAAGGACTTTCAGGAAACAGCATTTAAACAGAGAGACTGCAGCTACTGGAATGGCTTCTTTATCTTCTGATTGCTGGGTTTGTAAAACTGAATTCTAAGTCCAGAGAAGGTTGCTGGGCAACACTAATTAGCTTAAACCCCTAGTTCCTTCAAAATATTTTTTTTCAGAAACTATGCAATAAACACCATTTCTTATCATCTTGAATTTTATTTAACAGCTTCTCCAAAGTCACCTGACTTCTAGTAAAAACAGGTGACTTATATCACACATTGCTGATTGCTATTTTTTACGAAATCACATTTTACAAACATTTTCAATTCAATGAAAGACCAAGTAGTGTAATATTCCAGATTTCCCCAGATAGTGCATTAAATATAAATAAATATTCCCAGCACAAGGGAATCAAAGGGTTTAGGAAATGGATTGCAACAGTTCAAGAAGACAGTCCACCACCATCTTCTCAAGGGCAACTAGGGACAGGCAATAAGTCCTGGCCAGCCAATGATGAAAATGTGTTGCTGAAAAAGCGCAGCAGGTCAGGCAGCATCCAAGGAGCAGGAGAATTGCCGTTTCAGGCATGAGCCCGAAACGCCCGAAATGGGGCATGAACCCCGAAACGTCGATTCTCCTGCTCCTTGGATGCTGCCTGACCTGCTGCGCTTTTCCAGCAACACATTTTCAGCTCTGATCTCCAGCATCTGCAGTCCTCATTTTCTCCCCAGCCAATGATGCCCACATCCTATGAGTGAGTAAAGGCAATAGTCAGGAAAGTAGAGTCCATAATTAAATCAGCTATTATCTTACCAAATGTTGAAACAGACTTGAGAGGGCAGATGGCCTCCTGCTACTCCTAACTTCTATATTTGTATGTTAACTGCTGATACACAACAAAAATTGTGAGGAGAGAGGCACGAATAAGTACTTATGCTAAAACCTATTTCTTTGATCAGGTTTTTAGTCAAACTACTTCTAATGCAAGTATATCGTCCTTTGCGGTAGGAGATCAAAAACTGCACAGCACGCCTTGTGCACTTGATTTTGTCAAGATTTCCCTACTTCCCCACTACAATGCCCTTTATAATAAAGACCAACATTTCATTTGTATTCTGAATTACTTGTACCTACCTGCTAACTTTTTGTGATGTGTTAAGTAGAGGATACAGATTCTTGTATACCACAGCATTCTGCACTTCCTCTTAGTTTGAATTACACTTTGCTTTACTGTTTTGTTCCTACTCACTAAATCTGTCTCCTTTTGAAGACTCTTTGTATACTTCTCATAACTTGTTTCCCTATCTATTTTTTATATTGTATAGTGTGCGCCTTCAAACAGTTCGTATGTCGTGAATAATTGAGGCCCCGCCTCTGAACCCTTTGGAACTCCATTTGTATTAGTTTATCAACCTGAAAATGACCCATTTATCCCAACCTTGTGTTTCCTGTTAGTCACTGAACCTAACTTTCACTCTGCTTTCTCACCACAGAAAGTGCCAGACCTGCTGAGTTTTTCCAGCGATTTCTGTTTGTGTTTCTGATATCCAATGACTATGGTTCTTTGGGTTTTTTTCTCAATGCTAATGTGTCAGTCCCAAGAGCATGAGCTCTTACTTTGTACAATAAGCATTTTAATATGGCTCCTAGAGTCATAGAGATGTACAGCAAGGAAACAGACCCGTCGGTCCAACCCGTCCATGCCGACCAGATATCCCAACCCAATCTAGTCCCACCTGCCAGCACCCGGCCCATATCCCTCCAAACCCTTCCTATTCATATACCCATCCAAATGCCTCTTAAATGTTGCAATTGTACCAGCCTCCACCAC
>NC_057724.1:35639998-35662580 GCF_004010195.1 Chiloscyllium plagiosum | reverse complement strand
CAGTCGCCTGAGGCGGGAATTGAACCCGGGTCTCTGGCGCTGTGAGGCAGCAGTGCTAACCACTTCAAAATTGGCCTTTCTCCAGTTTAGAGCTTCAACTTTTAGATCTGGTCTATCCTTTTCCATCACTATTTTAAATCTAATAGAATTATGGTCGCTGGCCCCAAAGTGCTCCCCCACTGACACCTTAGTCACCTGCCCTGCCTTATTTCCCAGGAGTAGGTCAAGCTTTGCACCTTCTGTAGTTGGTACATCCACATACTGAATCAGAAAATTGTCTTGTACACACTTAACAAATTCCTCTCCATCTAAACCTTTAACACTATGGCAGTCCCACTCTATGTTTGGAAAGTTAAAATCCCCTACCATAACTACCCTATTATGCTTACAGATAGCTGAGATCTCCTTACAAGTTTGTTCCTCAATTCCCAACTGACTATTAGGGAGTCTATAATACAATCCCAATAAGGTGATCATCCCTTTCTTATTTCTCAGTTCCACCCAAATAACTTCCCTGGATGTATTTCCGGGAATATCCTCCTTCAGCACAGCTGTAATGTTATCCCTTATCAAAAATGCGACTCCCCCTCCTCTCTTGCTTCCCTTTCTATCCTTCCTGTAGCATTTCTATCCTGGAACATTAAGCTGCCAATCCTGCCCATCCCTGAGCCATATTTCTGTAATTGCTATGATATCCCAGTCCCATGTTCCTAACGATGACCTGAGTTCATCGCCCTTCCATGTTAGGCCCCTTACATTGAAATAAATGCAGTTTAATTTATTAGTCCTACCTTGTCCCTGCTTACCCTGACTGTTTGACTCGCTTCTGTTCTCAACTGCTCCTGCTGAACCTTTTTTTGAAAATCCCAATGTAGTAAATTTGCTGGTTCCTCTTTATACAATTTGTTTGTTACATCTCAAAAGAGCTTAAATAAATTTGTCAAACATGATTTGTTTTAACAAAACTATGTTGACTTTGCCTGATTGTATTATAACTTTCTAACTGCCCTACAGCTGCATTACCATCTCCTTTAATCATGGATTTTAACATTTTCCCAATAACCCATGTTACATTGACTAGTTTATGTTTTCCTGCTTTCTAATTCCCTCCTTACTTCAATAAAGGCATTCCATTTACAATTTTCAAATCTGTTGGCATGTTTCCAGAACCTAGGGAAGTTGGAAGATTGAACTCAATGCTTCTATTCTTTTCAGACTCAAGCATACAGACCATCTGAGCCAGTCTTTCCAGTTTTCTATCCCATTAGTTTTTCTTTTTCTGTGGAAAATGTGATTGTTTTACATTTCTCCCATTCATCCCTCATTTTCCACAAATTTTGAAATGCTTTGCTGTCGTCCTCTGCAATGACCAAGGGAAATATTGGCAAAATAATAAATTCACTGTGCGTGTAATCCCAGATTAATATTCTGGGGGCAAGAGTTTGAATCCAACCTTTGGCAACTGGTGAAATTTTGAATTAAATGTCGAGAATTAAAGTTAGCCTAATGATGATCATCTAACCATTATTGATTGACATAAAAACGCAATTCTGGATTTGTGGTGCTGGAAGAGCACAGCAGTTCAGGCAGCATCCAAGGAGCTTCGAAATCGACATTTCGGGCAAAAGCCCTTCATCAGGAATAAAAGCAGTGAGCCTGGAGCGTGGAGACTCACTGCCTTTATTCCTGATGAAGGGCTTTTGCCTGAAACGTCGATTTTGAAGCTCTTTGGATGCTGCCTGAACTGCTGTGCCCTTCCAGCACCACTAATCTAGAATCTGGTTTCCAGCATCTGCAGTCATTGTTTTTACCTCGTTGATAAAAATGCAATTGTCTCACTAATCTCTTTTAGGGAAGAAAATCTGATGGCCTTATCAGGGCTAGTCTACATGTGACTCCAGATTCAGGAATGTGGTTGACTCTAAGCTGCACTCTAAAATGACCGTAGCATGCCACTGAGATGTATCAAATTGCTTTGAATTCTAAACAAGGACATAAAATGGAACAATCCACCTGGCGCCAACCTAAGCACTGAAAATAACAGCTGCAGAAACAACCCTGTCAACTCTGCAAAGTCTTTCCAAGCAATATATAGAGACTCATACTAAAATTGGGATAGATGTGTGACAAACTCGTCAAGCAACGACTGACCATGTTAGTATTTGATTGTGTGTGCAAGACTATGTCCCAAATGCCACCATCACCACCTCTGAGCTTATCCTGTCCCACTAGCAGGACAGACTTAGCAGAGGTGGTGAGTCAGTGGTAAACAGTCGGAAAAGAGTTGCACTGGGTGTCCTAAACATCAACTATGGACATTATTTTATGGCATCAAGTGAAACACAGCAAGGAAACATCATGTTGATTTACCACCTTCTGCTCCCCCCCCCCCCCACCCCCAACTCAACTGATGAATCATAGCACCTCCACTGAACACATTGGGGCAAGTGATGGCATAGTAGTAATGTCCCTGAACTAGTAATCCAAAAATTCCAGCTTATTGTTCTGGGGAATGCCCTGGAAATCAAGTCTCATTATCTACAGTTAAACGTTTTGAAAAGCATGAAGAATTCCCCAATGTTCTTGTCTTTTTCGACCCAAGTTGAAGAAACTGTAGCTGCAGTTAAACAACTGTGAACCATCAGCATATAACTCTAGAATTAAAACACTTCCTGTTCCCCACAATTAAAAAAACACAGAAATAAATAGACATTATCTTTTAAGTGTTGGCCTAGATAGTGACGCTCATATTCCTTTGAACAAGGCACAATGGTAGTGTCTCTGCCCCTGGACCCAAGAGGTCTGGGTTCATGTCCCACCTGCTCCAGAGATTTGTAATAATATCTCTGAATAGGTCGATTTGTAAAAATCGGTTAAAGTAGAACAAGAAAAATACTTGTTCACTGTCTGTCCTGGTTCATTGTTTCCATTATGATTTTTCGTGTCTCATTCTCTAAAGGACTAGCATTCAACTCTAGTTACTGTTTTCCTTTTTTATACTCACAGAAACATTTACGATTTGTTTATAAATTTCTTACTAGTTATTTATTGCATTCCAATTTTCCAATCTTCATTTTTCATCTTCCTTAACTTCCTTCATTAACCTGGAAGGAGCATAGAATCTTTCTTTGTCAGTTAAAAGAGGGAAAACTGTTCTTTAGACAAAATAGCTGCAGAGAGCCCCTTGAAGAGGGCGGATGGTAAATGCAAGTCCACAGTTAATAGTACTATTGGTTACATAGTTCAATGCCTGCAAAGTGCCTTTATTTGAAAAACAGCTAAAGCAGAAATAAAATACAGAAGTATAAAATTGCCAAAATTAGCTGGAGGTCTGCAGTGCCACTGCTGCAAATTGGAATAAATTTTGTAACTGTTTCCTTGGTTATTGTACTAAGCATAGGAGAAAGCATGAAAAACATTAAATTCTTAAAGACAGAGTTTTAACTAGAAGCAATAGTTTCATAGATGGTTTATAGTAATATATAAATTTATATCATGCTATGTTGTGTTGAAAAATTGCAAAATACTATGTTAGTGTATGTAATGTATGATAATGAAGATATTATGAGCCACAGTCAGCAAAGCAATGCATGATTAAAACAGTGACTCTTTGTGAGAATTCATTGAGGGAGAGTTCTTGGCCATGATACTGAAATCTTTTGCTTTTCGTAAGTAAATCTTTTAACATCAACTAAAACCACCAGAGCAGACAGCAAGATATTTGATTTAAAGTCTTATCAAAGACATTTTTGAAACGAGGATCTCCTTTCTATTCAATTGCTGTGTCGACTGAAATATTTTCTCAAACATTGACATAAGGCTTGAACCTAAAGTGCCTCACTCAGAGATTGTGATCATGAAGCACAAAACAGACCTGCCCACTGGACCATCCAACAAAACTTTGGAATAAAATGTTTAAAAACCAAGGTCTCTGCCTGCCTTGATTTTTGACAAATAGCGGTACTTTTTAAGGCTTGGCTCTAGTATGTTTTTATGTGTCTTTTAAAAGATTGCTTCTTCAATTCATGGATTGGAGATGCCGGTGTTGGACTGGGGTGTACAAAGTTAAAAATCACACACCAGGTTATAGTCTCACTATCACCTGATGAAGGAGCATCGCTCTGAAAGCTAGTGTGCTTCCAGTTAAACCTGTTGGACTATAACCTGGTGTTGTGTGATTTTTTAACTCAATTCATGGAGATTTTGACGTTTCAAAGCAAGCCTATGATGGAAAAAGAATGAAAAACCAAGAAGTAGAATAATGTAGCTGGCATGCTTTCCTTTATTGGTCAGAGCATTGAGTATAGGAATTGGGAAGTGATGTTGTGGTCGTACAGACATTGCTTAAATCACTTTTGGAATATTGTATGCAATTCTGGTCTCCTTCTTTCGGAAGGATGTTGTAAAACTTGAAAGGGTTCAGAAAAGATTTGCAAGGATGTTCCCAGGTTTGGAGGGTTTGAGCAAAAGGGTGAAGCTGAATAGGCTGGGGCTGTTTTCCCTGGAGCGATGGAAGTAGAGGGGTGACCTCAAGGGTTTATAAAATTGAGAGGCATGGTTATGGTGAATAGACAAAGTCTTTTCCCTGGGATGGGAAAGTCCAGAATGAGGAGCATTGGTTTAGTGTGAGAGGGGAAAGTTATAAAAGGGTCCTAAGGGGCATGTTTTTCATGCAGAGGGTGGTGCGTATATAGAATGAGCTGCCAGAGGAAGTGGTGGAGGCTGGTACAATTGCAACATTTAAAAGGCATCTAGATGGGTATATAGGAAGGGTTTAGATGAACTAGATTAATTTACGATGTCTGGTCGACATGAGCGAGTTGGACTGAAGGGTTTGTGCGATTTTTGAGAAGATTTGTAGCTCAGGTTGAGGATCAGGTAAGTTTGCTCGCTGAGCTGGAAGGTTTGATTTCAGACATTTCGTCACCATACTAGGTAACATCATCAGTGAGCCTCCGGTGTAGCGCTGGTGTTAAACCCGCTTTCTATTTGTGTCTTGGTTTCTTAAGGTGGGTGATATCATTTCCAGTTCTTTTTCTCAGAGGGTGGTAGATGGGATCCAAATCAATGTTTTTTATTGATGGAGTTCTGATAGGATTCCAGGCCTCCAGGAATTCCCGTGCGTGTCTGTGCTTAGCTTGTCCGAGGATGGATGTGTTGTCCCAGTCAAAGTGGTGTTCTTCGTCATCTGTATGTAAGAATACTAGTGATAGTGAGTCATGTATTTTGGTGGCTAGTTGATGTTCATGTATCCTGGTGGCTACTTTTCTGCCTGTTTGTCTGATGTAGTGTTTGTTGTTTTTGCATGGTATTTTGTAAAAGGACTGTGACAAACACTAAATTTGTTGTCCTAAATTTCTTGCCTTTCACTTTCTGTCTATGGTTTCTTGTTCTTAGTCAATAGAAATGAAGACCTGCATTTATAACCCTGTCCAACCTTATCAAAATCTTATACACTCTGTCATGACACATTGGCTTTTAGAATCTATAGCCTTTTGAAACCTAGAATTCTGTCAGTTATTCTTTAAAACTATTTCTATGAAGCTGATGAGTCCTTTTAAATAGGTAGGATACAGTCTTGTTGGAGCTTGAATGAGGTTGACTATGACGAGAAATATGGGAATTTCACATTAGCAATTGGATGAGATCGTCCTGAATGTCTGAGCGTTGAAACGCGATTCTTGCTAAGTAGCAGCAACATACCTACTAAAGCAGATCATTGCTTGTGAACAACATCAACAACTAATTTCGCATCCGTAATGCGTGACTTCTATTCTACCATCCATCACGAGGAAACTAGACATGGCCGTTTATTTTCGGGATTGTCTGAGCAGGTACCTGGCAACTTCAATGCATTGCTTGTGCTTCTGAGCCACCGTCTTGGACACCGCAGCAACAATATCAAAGGTTTGCTTCAGGGCACCAACTTCATGCACCCTATATCCATAGACCTTTGCAGCCATCTTCATGCACCCTAAATCCACAGACCTTTCAACCCTGTCAGAACCTTCACGGCATTCTCCAATCCACTTGCAAGATGGTTCTGTGCTGAAGTTGCACACTAGCTCCTAGCATTACAATGCCATTGCAAATTTACCTTGTGTGCAGGGACACCACGCAGTTCATGCACTGGACAGGCTGTATCTCAGGATTGCTGAATTGCTCTTTCAGCTCTCACTCACTTATCACTGCGCGGTCACAGACTGCACTTACCCTGATGGTGACGTTGGACCAAGCTGGCAATGTGGCTTGTGGCATGGTGTAGCCTCCTCTGCCAGTCCTAGGGTGACCGCTTGACCAGGATATCCCAGTCCTTGTCCACCATGCTGGTGCAAAAATTCCCTTGTTTATCGTGCCCAGGAAAAAGGTGTAAAAAAAAAAATCAGCACAGGTACAGGCCCTTCGGCTTACCCAGCCTGCGCCAACACACGACATTTTCCTGAACAAAAAACTTTTTGCCTGTATGCAATCCTTACCCCTCTATTCCCTGCCTATTCATCCAGCTGTCAAGATCCTTTTTAAACGTTATTGTATCTGCTCCTACCACCTCCTCTGGTAGTGCATTCCAGACACACTCCAACTTCTGTTTTAAAAACAAAACTGCCTCTCACATCTCCTTTAAACTTGCCCACTATGTCCCTTAGCAAGTGACATTTCCATGCTGGAAAAAAGACTCCATTCTATCCATGCCACTCATAATTTTGTAAATTTCTATCATGATCCCCGCGCCGCTCGCCTGTGCCCCCCAATTAGCTTCCAGTGTTCAAGTGAAAACAAACCAAGTTTTCCTAATCTCTCCTAATAGCTAATGTCCAGCAGACCAGACAACATCCTGATAAATCTTTTTTGTAACTGACAGTGGTATTTAAAAGATGGCACAAGAACCAGGGTTGGTCGGCTATACTGGGATGTTTGGTGAATGGCAAGTTCTTCTTGCTATGCCGTGTTATAGAATGAGGGTAGCATCAGACAAGAAGGCCACCATAGGGATGAGGTAAGTGATAAATGAATTGAATTTGGGGTGATGTGGAAAGAAATCTCATCAGGCTTCGTGGAAAGAAACCCTTTTTGACTTAATACCCTAATCCTCTCTTCTACAACAATGGGCCTATTTTGTTTGTAATTAATGCTGTTGTTCCCTTTAAACTGTATCATCTTAACAGTAACTGGCATTGAATTTTAGTCCATATATCCACCTAACTTTGCTTATTTGGTTTTGTTTGTTTCTCCTTTTTTTAAGGAATTAATGTATGTTAATTTTGGTATCATCTGCAGATTTTAACATTAATCCATCTAGGTCTCTAACCAAATCATTGAAAGATAAGTAATGTACCATTCATTATTTTAAACAACTCTCTCAAAAAAAGTCTTTAATTAGTCTTTTTTCTCTTCTTCCTTTATTAAAAAAAACTGAACACTACATCTTTTGGGCAGAAGGGAATTTTGAGGTTTTAATAATGCACATTGTTCTAGTGTGAAAGCTGGACAACAGATTATCTTTTATCATACAGTGAACAATCATGCTCATCCACAGTCGTTCATGTGGATGCAATGTGCTGTTATTATGACAAATCTATCATGATTTAAGGTAGTCATTTTTGTTTTAAAATCTGCTGCCAAATCCATAAATGAGAGAGAATCTTTTTGTGGATGCAAAATTTGCTTGGAAATACTGAGAAGGCATTGGAAGATGTGTTTGATGGCAGAATTAATTTGGAATTGTTGGAACTAACAGAAAATGGTCTATTGATTCTGGAGGTTGTTGGTTTGAAGTTAAGAAGAACCCTATTGTGGCTCTGTTACAGAGAGAAAGGGAGAGACTAAAAATATTGATTCAGGGTCCTGTCAACTACAGTGTAAGGAACCCCTCAATTAAAGAAAAATGAAGATGTAGCAGAAGCACTGTTACGGAAGCTCTCAAAGTACATGCAATAGAGATGGACAAACTGGGAAAATGCAGTAGAGCACTTACAGAAATTGTAATCTAAGAAACTGATGAAAGTTGGTTTATAGATGTTTGGGAGTCAGTCAGCTTTTGTACAAAGGATGGTGTGAGCCAAATCTTGGTTCAGAGTTGAAGGCTAACAAGTTGATGAGGCAGTTTTAACCATTTGGAAGTTGCCTAGAAAGAAGACTTTTGTTGAAAATAAGTACAGCTAATCTTTGATTAACATCGTCATTACATATCTGAAAATTACCATGTCAGGCAAAATCATATTATTCACAACACATTTTCCTGCAGAAATCTATGAAAATGTTCGGGCTACATTCCCAGAGTATCAAACAACTATAGAAGGCAAACAAATAGAAATTATGCAAATAGAATATTTTATCTTGCCTCCTCTACAAGATTGCTGGAAGCGGAAGGCCTTTCCTCTCGAAAGATTGGCAAATCATATACAAATATAGTTTCAAAGAGTTGCAAAAAGTCCTACCAAAATGTTATGTCTATGAAAGTTAGATATGGTCACTTTCCTCCGGTCACATTCTTGAAACTAGGATATTTGAACCACTTATTGTAATGACCAATACTGTCATACTTCAACGAATATTTAAGGTCGATGACATGGCTGAGATCGAGCAGTTTACCTGAGGGAATTGCATGCATTAATGCTTGTGTTAGAACAGAAACCAAGGACACTTTACTGATTGATTTATTTTGCCAGTCAATTTATTTGCTTTGGATTGTACTTTCTAGCCAGTTTTCAGATACCCCAAATTTTAATCTTTTAAAAAATCAATTAAAAACTGTAAATATACATACTTTGAAAATCTCTGATGTTTGTGTGACGACTTATCTATATTCCTTATTTTCCTAAAGTTTCAAACTGTTGTTGGGATTAGTTGTCTCCAGTGTAATAATACATGGCAGAAATTTTCAGACAAGTTACAGACCAGGATGTTTGAATGTAGAAGCCATTGTAGTTCAATAAAATTTTGTTTCCTACCCTAGAAGTCCACAAAAGAAAGGTTTCCACCTTGAATCACTGGGTCATGATCAGGAGTATAAACTCTGGCTGAAAATACGGCCACTCTGGTTGAGGTTAGTTCACTCACCATAGGCAAGTGGTTGGTTGGGCCCAGCGACTCATTGAATAAACTCATTAAATATTGAATCTCATATGATTGTTTTGCTTAGTTCTCATATCTGGATCATTTCAAATATTCTCCTTACAATTTCTCTACTTTGACATGTATACTAAACAAGTTCACATACAAAGTATGATGAAAATGGCTCTTTGTGTTTAGTAACTTCATCCTTTAGCTTTCTAGTTTTTAATCGTAGAAAGTGAAAAATGTGATGTGGACTGAGTCCTGTTTCTAAGCTACTTTTATCTTGTTCTTTTAATTGGTATTTCTGAGTCCTGTTGTCAGCCAGCCATCAGTCAGCATTTATCTTGGAATATACATGTTTCTCAGACCAATGGCAGACATGGATGTAGGTGAAATTCTCTGATGTTGGATTCTTGGAAAATTAGGTAAAAGAGTAAGATGAAGCATCTGTAATTACTGATTAGAATACTCGTCAAAAATCAAAGCGATGTTTAGAGAGGAGGAAATGATATCTCCAGAGGAGCTGGTAGTCAGCATTGGTCTGTGTTTTTGTAGCACAAACAGAATGCTCTGTTATAAAACACACAAAATTTAGATTTATTGGATATGTTGAAATGCTTTAGCTTTGAGACTTTATTTACTGGAAACAAAACCTTCCTTCCCTTATCTTGATTTGTTCATCACTGTATGTACTCTGTTTTAGGAGCTTGATGTTCTGCCAGAAAATGCATACAGTTTTTCTTTTAAAGGTTTTTCTGCAGTGAAATGGATTTTCTCATGTATATTGGGTGCATGAGGAAGCTGAAATATGAATTGAAGGTGCAGTTCTGCATATTCAAGACTTGCCTGGAGTTGCATAGAACTGGATCAGTTTTGTCCTAATTTGAAATCTGACCAGGGATGCAAGTACTGTATTTCATATGCATTTGACACAAGCTATGGGCATATTGAATATTTAGTGTTATCAAGCATCCAGGAAACTGGTATTAGATGAATTATCTGTTGTAACAGTATCTGCAAAGTTGTCCTGCAAATTTGTTGGCTACAGAACTTTACTAGCTAAGTAGCTTGTAATTACAGCTTTGAATAAAAACAATTCTAAACAAATTCTGTCATGAATTAGATCTATTGTTTAAATTGTACTTGAATGCATTATCAAGTTATTTAAAAAGCTTAATGAAAGCAGCAAGCTTGCAAGCTTTTCAGCAGATAAAGAAAGACACCAGTAGTCAGAGTTTAAGGATACAGAGTAAGCCATTTAGGACGGAGATGATTAATTTCTTCACCCAGAGTGGTGAACTGACGGAATTCCTTATCCCACAAAGCAGTTAGAACATTGAACAGTACAGCACAGGAACAGGTCCTTCAACCCACCATGTTTGTGCCAACCGTGATGCCATTCCACATTAATCCTGTCTGCCTGTATGTGGTGTAAATCCCTCAATTCCCTGCCTGTTCATGTGTCTGTTTAAATACCTCTTAAATATTGATATCTCATCTGCTTCTACAACCTCAGCATATTCTAGGCACCTATCATCCTCTGCATTAAAAAAAACTTGCCTTGCACAACTTCTTTCAACTTCCCCCTCTCATTTTAAACTTATGCCCCTAGTACTTGACAGTTCCACTCTGGGAAGAAGACCCTGACCAATCACCCTATCCATGCTTTTTTATAATTTTATATAATTATATCAGGTTGCCCCTCAAATTCTGATGCTGTAGTGAAAACAATCCAAGTTTGTCCAGCCTCTCCTTATAGCTAACACACTCAAATCCAGGCTACATCCTGGCAAACTTCTTTTGCATCCTTTCTATAGTGTGGTGACCAGAGCTGCATACATTACTTCCAATGTGGCTTAACTGAAGTTTTATGGAGCTGCAACATGACTTGCCAACTTTTATACTCCGTACCTTGACTGGTGAAGGCAGGCATGTCATACACCTTCTTTACCACCTTATCCACTGTGTTGCCACTTTCAAACAGCTATGGACTTGCATTCCTAGATCCTCTGTATATCAGTTCTCCCAGTAATCCTGCCATTTACTGCATGCTTGCCTATTGAATTTGACCTCCCAAAATGTAACACCTCACATTTGTGCAAATTAAACTCCATCTGCCATTTCTCTGCCTAACTTTGCAATTGATCTGTATCCTGCTGTATCCTTTGACAACCTTCCTCACTAAAGCATAGCCAAAATATTGAATGTTTTCAAGAAGAAATTAAGTATAGTTCTCAGGGCTAAAGGGATCTACTAATATGAGAAAAAGGAACAGGATACTGAGTGGGATCAGCATCATATTGAGAGGCTGAGCAAGCTAGAATGGCCTACTCTGGTACATATTTTCTATGCTTCTATAATACCTTTTATGTACAATTTTTCTCCCCTTTCTCTGATTCCTCACTATTGCAATTATACTTTGTGTTTTCATTTACACTTAATTACATGTTGCAAAGTTGAAAATCACACAACACCAGGTTATAGTCCAACAGGTTTAATTGGAAGCACACTAGTTTTCGGAGTGACGCTCCTTCATCAGGTGATAGTGGAGGACAGAATTGTAAGGCACAGAATTTATAGCAAAAGTTTACAGTGTGATGTAACTGAAATTATACATTGAAAAATACCTTGATTGTCTGTTGAGTCTTTCATCTGTTCGAATACCCTGATAGTTTCACTTCTTTCATGTGTAAATCACAAAACCTTTTTTTAAAAGTTGCATTCTCAGGTTAGCTGTAACAATTGATGTTAGCTAGACAATATGATGAAGGTGTAAGCCCCCTGTTTTCTCTGTCTATGCCATGGTATTTAGATTGATTCTAATCTAAAAAGTGAGATAACACAGTTTTACATGAATTCATGCAATTTTTGAGCAAAGTACAATGTAACTCTGCAAGTACAAATTCACCCCACAAGCATATATATATGTGTGTGCATGTGGGTCTTTGTGTCTGTCTGGGTTGGGGGTTGTGAGTGTGAGAGAGAGAGTGTATATGTGTGTGTAGTGAGTGTAGAGTATCTTAAGTCTGTGAGGGGTGCGTGGGAGTGTGTGCGCGGTGTCTGGGGTGGGGGGTTGTGAGTGTCTGAGAGAGAGTGCATGAGTGTAGAGTGATCTAAGTCTCTGAGAGGGTGCCTGTGTGAGTGTGTGTGTGTCTGTGTACGTGTCTGTGTATATGTGTGTCCGTGTGTGTATAGGATTGCCTGTGTGTGTGTGTGTGTATAATGCAATGGTGGTCAACTGTAATGTGACATGAACCCAAGGCCCTGGTTGAGGCCCTCTCTATGTGTACCGAACTTAGCTATCAGCCTCAGATCGTCCACTTTTCGCTGCTGCCTGTCCCGAAGTCCACCTTAGAAGATGGTCACCCAAAGGTCTGACGTAGAAGGTCCTGGACCACTGAAGTGTTCCCCAACTGGGAGGGAACACTCCTGTCTGTTGATTGTTGTGGTGCCCATTCATCCGTTGTTGTAGCCTTTGCTCGGTTTTCCCAATGTACCATGCCTCAGGGCATCCTTGCCTGCAACATATAAGATAGACAACATTGGCTGAGTCACATGAGTACCTGCCACGTACAAGCTAGGAGGTGTCCCCACGTGTAATGGTGGTATCCATGTCCACACTCTGACACATCTTGCAGCACCTACTGTGACAGGTTTGTATGGAGTCATTACATGTTGCAGTAAGAGTTCTTCTTTCTAGCCAATTTAAGAATATCTAGGTTAATTGTCATGCTTAATTACCTTTACCTGTAATCAGCAGGCATAACCTAACCATCATCAAAGTAGTTTTAATTTCCTAGGTACTGCTTCTTAACAGGCAAGGCCTAATATTTAAAGAAGTGCTATAGGGTGTACAACAGATGTACATTCCTCTAAGGCTTATATATCGAAAGGGAATGGTCAACCAACTGTAGTTAAGTAAAGAGATTAAAAATCACATTAGATCAAAGGAAGTGATTGATAAGAATGCCTGTGAATTAGGAGCAATTTAGAATCCAGCAAAAGAATACAAAGAATCTGATTCAGAAAGACAAAAATAACTATTACTAACACACCTCTCTGTGTTAGCGCATCAGAAATCAAGCACTGTTATTCCGAAAGTTGAGACCAAAGTTATTTTTTTTTAATTTACCTGATTTTCAAACACAGACCAGATTTTGTAATTAACAAAATTACTTTTTATTACAAGTGATTAGATTCTGGCTACAGGTAAACAACTATGAATTTATGCAAGTATGACTCTTCTAATTAACTTCTAATCCCTTTTAAAAACTCACCCTAATACAAAGATAAGGAAAGAAAAACCATGTGCATGATGAACAGAGGGAAAGCCTGGGAAGGCTGTTCAGTGGTTCCTGTTCACAGGGTTGTTAAGTTGACCCTTTATGATTCTTCTGATTATCAGAATGTTAAATACCGCTTTTCTGTCTTCCTACTCTGGAGGCTTTCACTGGGTTGCAGGAGGCACATGACTGTTTCCTACTTATATAAGGTCTCTGACATATCAATCAAAAGTCATAACTTGTAACAATTGCTGAAGGAAAAGTAACTGGTTTGCTTCAGGATAAAAGTATTTTTCACTGCAGAAAGCAGAGAGAGCTCTTGAGCTAGTGGTGGTCTGAGGTCTGAAGTCTTCTCCCTATCTTGCTCACCTAACTGAGTACCAGTCAGCTATCTGTTGGCAGCCAGAAGACCTTTTTGATTGATAATGGATCACTAGCTCACAGACCAATCAGCTTCTTATTGCCAACCAGAGCTCCATTGGTACATCAGCTTGGACTTCAGCTCATCTACAAAACTATACTTCAACTACTCTAGCCAATGTAAATGATGCTTGCAATGCATGTCAGGTGACTTGCTTTCAAAGCAAGCAGCAATCCTTTTTACTTTTCAGTCCAAAATCAAAAACACACTTGCAAGAATATAAAATTGGACTGAATGGAATAGAATGTAGGCCTGTTGCAGGTGCAGATTGGAGAATTTATAGTGCACAACAGGGAAATGGGGGAGAAGCTTTCAGTTACTTTGTGTATGTCTTCACAGATGAAGATCCAGAAATATAAGGCAACCGTGAGACTTGGGAATTAAGAAACTAAAAGACATTTAGTATAGAGGTAGTAATTCAAATGTTAATTGGATTGAAGATTGATATATGCTTTGGACCAGCTGAGCTTCATCCCAACATGTTGAATGAGACGGCTAGAGAGATAATAGATATATAAATAATGGATATCTTTCAAAATTCTGTAGATTCTGGAAAGGTTGCTGCAGAATGTAGCAAATGTAACTGTACCATTTCAAAAAGGGAGGAGGAGGTACAATGGCAAACTACATATGTTGGTTTGACATCAGTGGTAGGGAAAATGTTGGAATTTATTGTAAAGAATGTGTTAACTGGTATTTAGAAAAGAATGGTAAAGTTAGGCAGAGTCAACTTGGTATGAAAGGAATATCATGTTTGACAAATTTGTTGGAGTTCTTTGAAGATATCACTTTAGCATGCAATGTATTTAGATTTTTAGAAAATCTTTAAGTAGGTCTACATTGGAAGTTAATAACTAAAAGTGTATAGGATTGGGGTAAATATACAGGTCTGGTTAACGTAATTAGTTAACTGACAGAAAGCAGATAGTTGGGATAAACAGACCATTCTCAGGGTGGCAGATGATCATTAGCAAATACAGCAAGGATTAGTACTAGGTCCACAGCTGTTCACGTTCTGTATAAATGGTTTGAATGTGGGACCAATAGCAATATTCCTTAATTTGTTGATGACACCAGCTGGGAGTAAAGCTAAGTACTATATTGAGAAGAATACAAGGAGATGTCAAGAAGACTTAGAAGGTTAAATGGATGGGCTAGAATGTGGCAGAGTACAGGATGTTTTGCTGCTGTTGTATAGTGTCTAAGTGAAATCTCAACTGGAGTTTGTTTACAGTTTTGGTCAGCTTATCTAAGGAGTGGATATACTTGACATCAAGTGAGTGCATCACAGCTTCATAGAGTTATCCCTGTGATGGCAGGAATGTCACACATAGAAAGATTAAGGAGACTGGATCTGTATTTCTGAGAATTTCATAAACGAGGAATGTTTTCATTGAAACCAAGAAACCTCTTACATTATATGACAGGGTAATATAGATAAGCTATTTCCTCGGCTCGTAAGTTTAAATTCAGCAGACGTAATCATAACAAGTCACAGGCTGTTTAAGACAGATGAAAAGAAATTCCTTCACTCAAGAGTGGTGAATCTTTGGAATGCTGTTCTCCAAAGGACTGTGGAAACTCAATCATCTGAACAGGTTCATAAATTTGAGAGATTGTTAAATGAGATTTGGAGGTAATGTGGAAAAATGACATTGATGTAAATTTTCAACCATGACCTAATTCAATGGTGAACTTCAGTGAGGTGAATGATCTACTTCTGTTCCTATGCCTGAGTCTAAGATGTTTTCCTTAAAGCTCAGTATTTACAACCCAGTAGATACAAACACCATCTCCGGTTGTTCTACATAATCATGTGACCTAGGTACGATCATTACATCATCATGCATCACCTGTATACATTGTGTTGATGTTTCTTTACAGATAATATCTGGAACGTTCTTGTTCTGTGCAGATTAATATGATAGCTTAGACTTCATGGAGGCATTGGAAAGCGTCTTTCATATGTGTAAATGGTAGTATGATAATGGATATGAGTGTATTGAGGGATGAAAGACTCAGCTGACAGTTAGCCACCTTGGAGAGACAATGGAGCTGGACTCTAGACTGCACTATGTTCAGGTACATAGAACATAGAACATAGAACATAGAACATAGAAGAATACAGCGCAGTACAGGCCCTTCGGCCCTCGATGTTGCGCCGATCCAAGCCCACCTAACCTACACTAGCCCACTATCCTCCATATGCCTATCCAATGCCCGCTTAAATGCCCATAATGAGGGAGAGTCCACCACTGCTACTGGCAGGGCATTCCATGAACTCACGACTCGCTGAGTAAAGAACCTACCCCTAACATCTGTCCTATACCTACCCCCCCCCTTAATTTAAAGCTATGCCCCCTTGTAATAGCTGTAATAGTAGTGCTATTGTACAGCAGAGCAAAGAGAAAGAAAATAAATTTATGACAGCAAGAGTTGGATAATCTCTTACCTGTCTGCTTCTCTCATTATCTTGGAAATCAGAACATGGTAAAAGAGTAACTTGGGAAAACAGACCACTCAGAACTCAAAAGATACTACAAATTCCACTGCTGCTGTTGAAAACTAACTGTGGCCTCAGGTTTATGATCCAACATCTCTCACACTTTAAGGTCTTCTAACCTTCATATCCTTATTTCTTGCTCTCCATTTTAAACTTGTTACCTGTGTCAGAGTGTGTGTATGTGTATATTAGGTGTTACATCTTTATTCATTCCTGGTCCAAGTAATAAAATTCTTCTTTCTCTGACTCAAGTAAATCTTTTAGTGACTCCCTCATTTTTATTTGCACATTCACCCCGTGTCTGTGTGGGTTTCCTCCAAGTGCTCCAGTTTCCTCCTACAAACCAAAGATGTGCAAGTTAGGTGAATTGGCCATGCCAAGTTGCTCATAGTAATCAGGGTTGTGTGGTTAGGTGCATTTGTCGGGTAAAATGTAGAGTAATGGGGTAGGGGAATGGTTTTGGGTGGTTTGCTCTTCAGAGGGTTGGTGTGGACTTGTTGGGCTGAAAGGCCTGTTTCCACACTGTAGGGATTCTATGATAACTACATTTTTAATTGAAGAATAATGGCTGCATACTTGAATTAAAAATAAAAATATTTATTGCAACCAAACAGAGAGGATTTGAAAAAATAGGAAACTCCCTCCTCACCTGTTTATAATGCAGTTTAAATTATTTTCTTTCTGAGCCAGTGAGGTTGCTCAGCAGAAATATAAATCTCCTGACCAAAAATCACCAGTCCTAATTTCTGCGATGTGTTTAGTTGGCAGTTAACACATGAATTAACTAAAAGACAGTTGAGGGTGAGTAGATTATTCCAATGAGTATTTTATTAGAAGGTCATATATCATCGAGCCATTTGCAATGATTCATAGTTCAGAGGGTACCTTCCTCATGACGAGGTACTGAGTGGTTTTGTAGCTTAACAGCAATGTATACACTGAACTTGCTATATTGGAAGCAAATTCTGAGCCACTATTTCCAGTAAGCCTTTAGTCATTTCTCCGAGCTTTCATTTTTCTGTTTGACAAATATATGAAGTGAGAAGAGTAACAGCTTGGCTCCTGAAGACTGATATGGTTATGTTTCAAATTCCACATTTCCACCCACTCATAACAACCTTTGATTCTGTTGCTTAACAAGAATTTATCTACATCTGTCTTTAAAGCATGTAATAATCCTGCCACTGCTGCCTGTTAAGGCAGGAGTTTCAAAGTTGCACAACCCTGTGAGAGCAAATTAAAAAAAACAATTCTCATCTGTCTTTAAAAGGAGGCCTCTAATTGAAAACACTGCCCCCTTAGTTCAAGGCTGACCTAAAGAGAGAAAAAATAACACCCCAGAAGCAACTATAATTCTTTTCATGTCAACCTTATCAAACCATTAGGAATCTTTTGTACCTCAGTTAAATCACCTTCGCTGTTCTAAATTCCAATGGAAATGAGCCCAGTCTGTTCAACCTTTGCTCATAATAGAACTCAGGTATTCCAGGATTCCTAAAGAAGGGCTTATGCCCGAAACGTCGATTCTCCTGTTCCTTGGATGCTGCCTGACCTGCTGCGCTTTTCCAGCAACACATTTTCAACTATTCCAGGTATTGATCTAGTAGTCCTTCTATGAACCACTTCAAACACATTTATATCCTTAAATAAAGAGATGTATGCATACGTAACTAGGGAGCAGCTGTAAGCAATTTTGCTCCTGAAGCCTGCTCTGTCTTTTAGTAAGATCATGACTGATCTGATTATAATGTCAAATCCACATTCTCTCTTCCCTTGATAGATAACCTTTCATCATTGAGCTTAACAATAATCTAACCACCTCTGCCTTAAAAAATATTCAAAGACTGGGTTCCAGCACCTTTTCAGGAAGAGCTTTCCAAAGTGTGAGAAAAAAAAATTCACCTTGTCTCAGGTTTAAATAAATAATGTTTTACTTTCAGGAAATGATCCCTAGTTCTAAATTCTCCCATATGAGGAAACATGTTACAGTCAAGTCACCTCTTACCTTCTGATTCAAACCTGTTATTACTAAAGTTCAATCTTTCCTTATAGGACAAGCCATCCATTCCACATATCGGTCTGTGACTGCTTCCAATGCAATTTTAACCTTTCTTAAAGAAGGTGACCAATACTGAACACAGTAGTCCAGGTGTTGCCTCACAAGTCCTTGTATAACTGAAACATAACTTTATTTGTATTTAACTCCCTCACAACAAACTATAGCATTATCAACAGTGCTTTGAAACAATACCTACTCAGCAATAACTTGCTCACTGAAATTCAGTTCTGATTCCATCAGAGCCATTCAGTTCTAACTTCTTTATGGCTTTGGTTCAAACATGGGCAAAAGAACTGAACTCCAGAGGTGAGTTGAGAGTGACTGCCCTTGATTTCAAGAGTGCATTTGATGGAGTATGGCATCGAGTAGCCCTAGCAAAATTAGAATCAATGGGAATCAGAGGCAAAATTCTCTACTGGTTGGCTATACTCAGTACAAAGAAAGATAACCGTGATTCCTCAAGGTTAATCATGTTGGCTTTAGGACATGTTTGCAGGAGAATCTTAGGGGAGTGTCCTAGGCCAAACAGTGGAGACCATATCTATTGAATTAGTTTTTTTTAAAAGGAGTTGATTAGGACTCATGCATTTGTCAGATCATGGCTCTAAACAATTTACTCAGTGCCATTTCTCTGGTGATTGTAATTTTCCTGAGTTTTGCCTCATTTTCATTTCCTGATTTATAGTTGCTTCTGGGATGTTATTTGTATCTTCCAAAGTGAATTCTCATGCAAAATATGTTTTCTGTTCATCTGATATGTTTTTAGTTTTTATTTTCCCTTATCAGTTCTCTAATTTCTTTTCCTGTAGTGGAAACTTCATTTTTTTTTAGATTAGATTACTTGGTGTGGAAACAGGCCCTTCGGCCCAACAAGTCCACACCGACCCACTGAAGCGCAACCCACCCAGACCCTTTCTCCTACATTTACCCCTTTCCCTAACACTACGGGCAATTTAGCATGGCCAATTCACCTAACCTGCACATTTTTGGACTGTGGGAGGAAACCAGAGCACCCAGAGGAAACCCGCGCAGACACCGGGAGAATGTGCAAACTCCACACAGTCAGTCGCTTGAGGCGGGAATTGAACCCAGGTCTCTGGCGCTGTGAGGCAGCTGTGCTAACCACTTTGCCACAGTGCCGCCCACAACATTTTTCTTGTCAAATATGAACAGAAACTTACTATCTGGTTTTATACTTTTGTCTGTCTTTCTTTTCTGCTCTTAATTTTTCTCTCCTTATTCATTTGTCAGTCATTCTTTGCAGTTTTTATATACTATCCAGTCTTCAGATCTATCACCTGTTTACACAATTGCATACTTCTTTTCACCAATGCTTGATGCTATCAGAAACTTTTGGTCATTAGTTACAGATGGTGGATCCATCCATTGGAATGATCTTTACTCTTTTTGTCTATGTTGACGTATTACCTTAAATATCTGCCACTGCAATTCTCTTCACCTTTCCAATTCACTTTAGCCAACTCTGTTTTCATGCCCTCACTGCCCTCAACTAAGTTTTAAAAAAATTCCCTGACCCAGTCTTCTTTCTTTCAGTCTGAATTAAAATTCATGCAGCTACAGTCACTTTAATTAATTCGATCTCATTGCATAGCATAGATCTCATGTAAATTACTCACTGGTTGGCTCCAGAACATGATGTTCTGAGAAACTATCCTGAAAACATTTCATTCATTTGACTTTTCCAGTCTATATGTGAGTTGAAATCTCCCATGATTGTTGCTGTACCTTTCTGATATGGTTCCTCTATTTCTTCGTTTAAGCTCAAATCTATAACTTGTTCATTGTCAGGAGCTTATACACCACTGTCATAAGTGACTTACTTTATCATTTCCCATCTCTACCAAATCAATTTTGGTATTCTGGTTTCCTGGACTTAGGTTATTCATTGAGCATCTATAAATTACAGAACCGTCTCTCCACCTTTTTCTTACCTTTGTGTCCTTTTTAAAGGTCTTATATACATTAATATTGCAGTTTGTAATAGATGTCATGCTGCAGCCATGACTCTGTAATGGCTACCAAATCATACATACATACAGAATTAGCTTACTCCATGATCTAAAAGTATTTTCTACTGTATTTGTTTTGCAGATCTTAAGTAAAAATGGCAAAAGATCAATTGTACCGAAGAGGTAGTTTCAATAGCTACCAGAGCAACACAAGTGATGAAGATATGGTGGAAATTGCAGGTGCACCTCTGGACTTTTCTTTGGCAGATGATGTTCCCCCTTTAGACAGGGAGCCACAAGAAGGTATGGATCCAGAAAACCTGCAAAGGTTTCAACGAACATGTATGAGGGAATGTTATGTTTCCATGCATTCAAGAGAGCAGTGGATGATTCATTAGATAGAAATGATGTGCAGGGATATGGGGAAAAGGCAGGAGATTGACTCTAGATAATAAAACTGTTGCAATTGTGATGAAGTAAACCACCTCCTTCCGCACCTCCCCCTGTGATTCTGAGATCATAACATTGACTTATTGTGAAGTAGATTATCATAAAACAACTTTATTTTAACTTGTCTTAGTATAGTGTGCTTCCATTTTAATTTTCATGCAATTTCTAGCAATTAATTGCAGTTTAGCCATCTAATGGTAATTGAACAATTTTCAATTGCTTTTGTGATGACAGTTGTAAATATTGCTAAATTAAACATTTTTGTTGCAATTATTCTATCTTCCACTTGTTAGAACATTTTGCAAGAAGTGTGAATGTATTTCTACAATCTCAGGATGTTGTAGTGCAGTGGTAAGATCCCTACCTCTGGACCAGATGGTCCTGATGCTGCTCTGGAGATGGATCATAACATGAACATTAAAGTTACGCATGTTTAAGTCGTTATAGCCTAAGACAGCGTGTGATAAAGTCTTCCAGGTTTTGTTGTTATGATTCCAACATTCCTTCTCTATGCTCATCTCTGCCAAACAGCTATTGACACAGTTTGTTTGAAAATTTCTCGGCAGTGATGCAATTGCCTGGTTTCAAGATCTTAATTTTGGTGCAGCGATCTCATTTATTTCAAAAGGGTCTCCTGGACTCCCCTCAATCTGTGGTCAGCTGATCACAGAAGTCATTTTGACCAGTAACAGGTTGATTAAAAATAATTGTGTCTACAAGCCCAGTTGGCAATCGTAACTTGTTAGTGTAATTGTTTTCATACTCTGTATTAGTTAGCAAATGTTGCCTGATCACAGAAAAACAACTAAGTTTGAGCACTGTTGTGAATTTTACAAGTACAGTTATTAGCAGCATGTACATGAATTTATGTGTATTATTACACAGGGCCTTTTTCTTTGCAGAAAGAATATGTTCACACATTGCTTCTGTATAAATTCAACAAAATAGGTGACGGCAAAATTTATTCCTCAGGGCAATATCTTGAACCATCAGTCAACTTGACTGGTTTAAAATTTAAACAAAACTTGGCTATTAACGAGCAGTCATTGTTAATTGGTGAATTCACTGGGACAACACCATTATCAATCAGAGTCCATTTGCTTACTAATCAACAATTATCCCTTATACAGTATTGATGTTGTTTTCTTTTTACCTGATGTTTATTGCGAATTGTCCTAATGGGTGCAAGATAAACGCTTAAACAAAATGTCCTTTCTTCAGTAATTCTGAAGTTGTTTAATACCAAATGACCGATATGTCATTCCATCATTTGGTTGCTTTTTCTGAGACCTTCGTTGGTCTAAAATGGTTTTTAAAAAGGACAGTTACTGGTCAAAATGACTTCTGTGATTAGCTGACCACAGATTGAGGGGAGTCCAGGAGACCCTTTTGAAATAAATGAAATCTCTGCACCAAAATTAAGATCTTGAAACCGGGCAATTGCATCACTGCCGAGAAATTTTCAAACAGACTGTGTGTCAATAGCTGCTTGGCAGAGATGAGCATAGAGAAGGAATGCTGGAATCATAACAACAAAACCTGGAAGACTTCATCACACGCTGTCTTAGAGGTAAAAATAATGACTGCAGATGCTGGAAACCAGATTCTGGATTAGTGGTGCTGGAAGAGCACAGCAGTTCAGGCAGCATCCGAGGAGCTTCGAAATCGATGTTTCGGGCAAAAGCCCTTCATCAGGAATAAAGGCAGTGAGCCTGAAGCGTGGAGAGATAAGCTAGAGTAGGGTGGGGTTGGGAAGAAAGTAGCATAGAGTATAATGGGTGAGTGGGGGAGGGGATGAAGGTGATAGGTCAGGGAGGAGAAGGTGGAGTGGATAGGTGGAAA
>NC_057724.1:35579010-35636181 GCF_004010195.1 Chiloscyllium plagiosum | reverse complement strand
TTCTGTTCTGTATTGTTCTATGTTCTATGTTCTAAAACTCTGGTGCGGCCGCACTTTGGAGTATTGCGTGCAGTTCTGGTCACCGCATTACAGGAAGGATGTGGAAGCTTTGGAGAGGGTGCAGAGAAGATTTACCAGGATGTTGCCTGGAATGGAGAATAGGTCGTACGAGGATAGGTTGAGAGTTCTCGGTCTTTTCTCGTTGGAACGGCGAAGGATGAGGGGTGACTTGATAGGGGTTTATAAGATGATCAGAGGAATAGATAGAGTAGACAGTCAGAAACTTTTTCCCCGGGTACAACAGAGTGTTACAAGGGGACATAAATTTAAGGTGAAGGGTGGAAGGTATAGGGGAGATGTCAGGGGTGGGTTCTTTACCCAGAGAGTGGTGGGGGCATGGAATGTGCTGCCCGTGGGAGTGGTAGAGTCGGAATCATTGGCGACCTTTAAGCGGCATTTGGATAGGTACATGGATGGGAACTTAATCTAGGTTAGAAGTTCGGCACAACATCGTGGGCCGAAGGGCCTGTTCTGTGCTGTATTGTTCTATGTTCTATGTTCTATGGTGTGTTCTGTGCTGGAACTGGTCCTCCTGGGAGCAGATCCGGCGGAGGCGGAGGAATTGGGAATACGGGAAGACATTTTTGCAAGAGGTAGAGTGGGAAGAGGTGTAATCCAGGTAGCTGTAGGAGTCGGTGGGTTTGTAAAAAAAATGTTAGTGTCAAGTTGGTCGTCATTAATGGAGATGGAGAGGTCCAGGAAGGTGGACGGAGGTGTCATAGATGGTCCAGGTACGGCTATAACGACTTAAACATGCGTAACTTTAATTCTTTCTGTCTGTACAAGACTATCTTTCCTTGCTAAACTTTTAATGTTTGTGTTTAATGTCGTTATTTTTTCTCTCACAGTTAGTATGGTAACAAACATCCACTTTCTTTAAGAAAACTTTAATAATTGGCTCTTTCCTTTTCATCTAATTAACTATGTCTTAAATTGACCGTTAAGGGTTGCATGCTGAAAAAAAACCAAAATATTTGTTGCAGCTGATCAAGAGGAGATTAAAAGGAAGTTGAATACTCCTCTAACTGGTAGTAGCAAGCTAAAATTTAATATGATTTGGCGATGCCGGTGTTGGACTGGGGTGTACGAAATTAAAAGTCACACATCACCAGGTTAGAGTCCAACAGGTTTAACTGGAAGCACACTAGCTTTTGGAGCGCTGCTCCTTCATCAGATGGTTGTGGAATATACAATTATAAGGCACAGAATTTATAGCAAAAATTTACAGTGTGATGTAACTGAAATTATACTTTGAAAATACCTTGATTATCTGTTGAGTCTTTCATCTGTTTGAATACCATGGTAGTTTCATTTCTTTCATGTGTAAATCACAATTTTTTTTTTAAAGTTGCATTCTCAGATTAACTGTAACAATTGATGTTAGCTAGACAATATGTTGAAGGTGTTAGCCCACTGTGTTCTCTATCTATGCCATGATGTTTAGATTGATTCTAATCTAAAAAGTGAGCTAACAGAGTTTTACATGAATTCTTGCAGTTTCTGAGCAAAGTACAGTGTAACTATGCAAGTACAAATTCACCCCACAAAATATATGTATATTACCCTCAGAATCTTGTATGTGTCAATAGGATTACTCCTCATTCTTCTAAACTCCAATTAATAAAGGCAAAAGTGAGGACTGCAGACGCTGGAGATCAGAGCTTAAAAATGTGTTGCTGGAAAAGCGCAGTAGGCTAGGCAGCATCAAAGGAGCAGGAGAATCGACGTTTCGGGCAATGAACGTCGATTCTCCTGTTCCTTTGATGCTGCCTGGCCTGCTGCACTTTTCCAGCAACACATTTTTAAGCTCCAATTAATAAAGGCCTCACTGGCTTAGCCATTTTTGACAAATCAACTCAGGAATCAGCTGATTGAATTGCTTTTGACTTGCTTCCAATGCCAGTACTGTATATCCTTTTTTAAATATAGGACAAAAACTGTACACTGAACACTTTCACCCTCCAGTGGAAACAAGTCTAACCTTTACATCCATTAATCCTCCTCTGAACTTCATCCGATGTTTTTACAACCTTCCCTAAACAATGAGCAAAACCATGTACAGTATTTTAGATGTGGTCTCACTGATGCCCAGTATAACCGAAGCATTGGCACCAAAAACAGCTACATAAGAAACCTACTGATTGACTACAATTCAGCCTTCAAGACTATTATCCCCTCGAGACTGATTACTAAATTTAGTAATCTCTGACTCAGCCCCAGTCTCTGCAACTGGATCCTTAGTTTCCTGACCCAGAGCCCACAATCAGTGAAGACTGGGGACAATATTTCATCCTCACTAACACCTAACACTGGAGCCCCCCCACCCAGGGGTGTGTACTCAGCCCCCTACTGTACTCACTGTATACCCATAACTGCATCATCAAATACCAGACTAATGCCGTTTACAAATTTGCTGATGACTCTATCTTAATTGGAGTGCAGACGAGAGGTGAAAGACCTCTAAAAATGGTGCACTGAGGACAACCTAGCTCTCCATGCCGGCAAAAATAAGGAACTCATTATTGCATTTCGGTGGGATGTTACTCATGTCCCCTACACGTTAACAGCACAGAGATGGAACAAGTGGAGAGTGTCAAGCTCCTGGGAGTGGTCATCAACAACAAGCTTTCTTGGACTCTTCATGTGGACGCACTGGTTACAAAGGTCCAAAAACGTCTCTTGCAGCTGAGGAAATTTGGCATGATGGCAATTACCCTTGCCAACTTTTATAGGGGCACCTGAGTGTTTGCAGGCTATGAGATGGACTTTGTGGCTTTGTTTTTCTGGCAGCAAAGATCCATATTGAAGGTGGGGAAATGATCTGGACATTTTCTTTTCTTTTGGCTGTTTCTTTTATCTCTGCTTCTGTTTGTACTCCTGTATTTTCTATATTAAGATGGTGCTAGAGAAATGGTGACTTTGTACACTTTACTGTACTCCTGTATTCCTGTACTTGAGTGCACTTGACAATAATATCTAAATGTAGAAAAAATTTAGGCATTGGTGAAGTAGTAAAGGAGGGCAATTTGTTCTGCTCTGATTCTGCCACTCCCATTCCAATGGAGATGGGCAGGGAGGTGTCTCCAATGTCACATTTATCCCTCAACATTAGAATGACGTTTTATGGTCTTCAAATTGCCTGCTACTTTTGCCAATAAAGCTAAAGCATGGTAGATGACATGTTTACATTTGTCTGTGGTCAAACTGATCATTTGCTGGAGACTTGACAGTGTAAAGGTGTAAATGCACAGTTTCTTTCTATGGAAAGAATATAAACAAAAACTTGCCTCACAGCATAATTAGTTAGCTCAGGAGGAGATCATCTAATCAATGGCTGGAAGTTATGAAAGAGTAGGCCGATCAGCCATTCTGATCTGATTTTTGGACAAGTCCACTTAAACAGGTTCACTTGTGAGTGTGAGCATTGTATAGGTAAGACTTCAGTTTTTTTTTTTGCAGCATACTTTATTTAAATGAAGAACATTGGATATGTTCTGTTGTTAGAACTGCCTTGGGTTATTGATAGCCAGAATAATAAATCTGACAGATCAGGGAAAATGTCAATAAAAGTCTACAATCCCACAATAAATTCACAGGACCAATTTTATATGATCAATCTGCAATTTCACAGAAGTTGCCATCTTTGAGAAAGTGTGTTACAATAATGGTAAATATGATCTATCAAATTTTAAAAGTCACACAACAACAGGTTTAATTGGAAGCACACTAGCTTTTGGAGCATCGCTCCTTCATCAGGTGGTTGTGGAGGACACAATTGTAAGGCACAGAATTTATAGCAAATATTTACAATTATGGAGATGCTTCCACTAGTGGGGGAATCTCAAACTCGAGACCATAGTTAGAGAATAAGGGGAATTCTCTTTGTTAAAGAATTGTGGAGGCTAGATCACTAAGTACTTAAAATAGAGGTAGATAAATCTGCGAAAAATCGGATTGAGGCCCACAAGGAGTTGGCATGAAAAATTATTTGAGGCCTGGGACAGATCACCCATGATCTTGTTGAATAGCTGGGCACACTTAATGGACCAGAGTGTCTATTGCTGTTCCTTTTGTTTTAATGTTATTGGTTGCTTGAAGTTATAAGATCTTGAATTGTCTTGACATGATGGACATGGAAAAGATGTTTACTCTTGTGATGAGTCCAGAACTGAGGGACATGGTTGAGACAGTGTCAAGCAAAATTATTTTCTCTCAGATGGTAATGTAACTTTGGACCTTGCTACCTTAGAAGGCAGTGGAGATGGGATTATTGAATATTTTCGTGCTGGAAGTAGATTCTCATTAGGAATGGTAATCAGATTATCGGGGATAGGCGAAAATGTGGAATTTGGAATACAAACAGGTCAGTCAAGATCAGCCATGATGTCACTGAATAATGCAGCAGGCTGGAATGGCTGAATGGCCTATTTCTCCTAAATACATGTGTATGCTTGTGCCCTAGAAACATAGAAGAAAACTGCAGGAGTAAGCCGGTCGATCCCGAGAGCCTGCGCCCCCAATCAATATGATCATGGCTGATATCCAGCTCACTATGTAATCATGCCCTCAACCCATATCCCTTGCTCCTATTATCTACAAGAGCTATATCTACCTCCTTGTTGAAAACAGATGATGTTTTGGCCTGAACCACTTTCTATGGTAATAAATTTCACAGAAACATTATTAGACATGCGTTGTCTGAATTACCTATGTGGTAATTTGTGGGCGGCACAGTGGTTAGCACTGCTGCCTCACAGCGCCAGAGACCCGGGTTCAATTCCTGCCTCAGGTGACTGACTGTGTGGAGTTTGCACATTCTCCCCGTGTCTGCATGGGTTTCCTCCAGGTGCTCCGGTTTCCTCCCACAATCCAAAAATGTGCAGGTTAGGTGAATTGGCCATGCTAAATTGCCCGTAGTGTTAGGTGAAGGGGTAAATGTAGAGGAAGGGGTCTGGGTGGTTTGTGCTTCGGTGGGTCGGTGTGGACTTGTTGGGCTGAAGGACATGTTTCCACCCTGTAACTAATCTAATCTAATCTAAATTCAGCTCCATGACCTCAAGATTTCATCTGTATGTGTGTGGAATTTAATGCTCATTCCCATTTGGAGTTTGGCAGGAGCACATTTAATCAGCTGAGTGAATCCCATCAGCTTTTCTGCCCTTCCCCACCCCGATTTAGTTCATGATGGTTTTTCAGAACCTTATCCCACAGCCAGTGGTTTTGACTTAACAAGTTGCGGGCTTGCAATTATATTATTGCATAAATTTCAAAAAGGCCCAGACAACTGGATACCATTATCAAATGTGATACTTGAAGATGTTCACATCTTGCTCTCTGTATAGCCAGTCTATTGAATGGTCGATGGTTAGACAATTAGTCAGCTAGTCAACTATGTATATAATGTAATAATATAAGAATATATAATAAATTGTCTGAGATGTCATATTATTGTACATAGTTAGCTTTTAATAAACTCTCAGATCTGTCTCATTTAAGAACCCAAGTGTTTCTGATATTTGTTATGTGTATCAATATATAGCAAACCATATGACACAGCAAGCAAGCAAAACTATTCAGGCTCCTAAGGAGAGAAAGGTATCCAACAGTGTTGGGCATTTAGTATCTGGTCCAGTGACCCAGCATCAGAGGAGGAGTGCAGGCCTTGCTGAGAGCTATCTCGCTGCCTTTCCTGCTGCGCCGCCTCCTCCATTTTACAGTGGCCATTTACCCACTAGCAGTAACTTGTGGCCTGAGATCAAAAATACTAGACCTTGATTTAGTGTCAAACTGGCAGAAGCCCACATTGCCTTTCAACAGAGCTGCTGGCCCCTGCAATTCTAAGCAGGTAGGACTTGAAGACTAACTTCTACCCAGTTAAGTGCTTGAGTGATTCTCTCTTAAAGAGGTAATGTAAGGCTGTCATCCGCTCTCCCAAGAAAACCCCATCATCTCCATGAAATAAGGTCCAATGAATTTGAAGATATTCTCTCTTCAGAACCTATGATGACCTGTGTGTTTTCCGTAGTATTGCTGCATACATTGTGAAGTAAATGACTGGTGGCATTAATGAAAGCTTTGTAGTAAGCAAGTCATGCATGTGCTCAAAAAGAAAAGCATTTTGATTAGTCTAAGCAAAAACAAAAAAATACGTATTTTATGGTTCTGACTGAGAGAGTAAGGTGAGAATCATTTCTGAGAAAGTGAGGACTGCAAATGCTGGGGATCAGAGTCGAGAGTGTGATCCTGGAAAAACACAGCAGGCCAGGCAGCATCTGGGGAGCAGGAGAATCGACCCCTCGAGCAAGAGCCCTTCACTAGGAATGTCCATTCTCCTGCTCCTCGGGTGCTGCCTGGCCTACTGTGCTTTTCCAGTGCTACACTTTCAATTGAGAATCATTTGTGTTATGCAGACAGCATGCTGCTCCTATCTGCATATGAACAGAGGTTTGTCTCATTTAGCAATACTGAACTTAATTTTTAACCAGTGTTGATCTATGTACTCCTTTCAAAAGTCCAGCTTTTGTAACTTGCAGTCCATTACTGTGCAGAACAAAAGTAGCTGAAAGGTGTTGTGTTTCTTCCCATATGGAATTAAGAAAGGAAAGACGATGGCATGTACATTTTACCAGGCATTGAAAACAGCATGAAGCTGAAGATACAAAAAACAATTCTAGAAAAATCATGCTTGCTGCACTGTCAAGTAAGCTTCAGTTTTTAAATGTTATTAGGTCAAATGTTTAATACATAATATTTTAAAATATTCATTTTGTATTTTAAAGAAATATTGAGTACAACCTACTTCTGTTGTACATTTCACGCGTTTAAATGTCTGAGTTAGTTCCGAATAGCATTGCTTCCTGTAATATTCCCTAGTGATTTATGAGGCTGCAGTATCAAATTTTCTCCTTCAAATTCTGTTGTCCAAAGCATGAAAGGAGAACAAAAGGGAGAATAAGTGGACTAGTCCCAATATTAATCCAAGATTTAGATCACATGGTTTGACTGATGATGACTTCACAAGCAGCGTAAGCAGAGCTGTGCAGGTGATTCCAGTCAATCAAATCCAAGCTGTTATCTGGCAGCAGTATTTACAGCTGAGAAGATTCAGTTGGTGTAGTTAATGTTAATGAACTCTGTGGCTTCACATGTCTTTCCTGAACCTGTAAAATCACATTACAGAGCATATGTGGAGGTACGTGGTGCCTGGAAGGAGGTTGGGTAAGGGCAAAAATCAACCTTGTGCTGATAATGAAATCAATACCAGAGCTGCTGGTGACATAGAGGGATTCAGATGCATCAGAGCAATTTTTTGAACCCTCCTACTGAATCTGCTTTGTTTGTGAACAATAGTTTTTTTTAGGACGGGCAAATGTTTGTACTAATTTAATCTGATACACAGACCATTGGCTCAAGATGAGCATTTTGATTTGTTTCTTTTAATATAAATTTATTAACTCTGTACTCGGAATGAGACTATATAATACTTGGTATCCTGTAATACAGAAGGATCATTAAAATAGTGTGCAAGTGAAGCAGAAGTATTTATCTCAGAATATGTCAAATGTATTATTGATCAGCCTCGCCGTGTACTTTCAGACACTTCATTTCCAAGTGAGTTGTAAATGTTTGTTAATTGCACTGCATCTATCACATTGTAAATTTTAAAACTTATAGCAGATTTCCCTTGCTGGAGGGAACATAACTCGTGAGTTGGCCCAGAGAGAAACTTGCCACTTCCTCAATTAAATTCTGGGCAAGTATGTCCATAGCCAACTTTGCTGATTTGCCACAATTTAAGATTCTTAAGTGGTCGATTATTAATTGCTGAATGCCTCAATTGCCACCACCTCAATTATTGTGTTTTTGGCAGGCAAGAAATGTGGCTAGAACCAGGCGATTGAGGGGTGTTCTCCATTTGTCTGTAGTCCCATCTCCGTGACCCCCGTGAAGTACACAATCTTTGGCTGCTGAAGCTCCCAAATAGTAGGCCTGATTAGGCAGTCTTTCTGGCTCCATTCTTAATCACAAAATGGGGAAAATTCTGCCATGAATTTTTTAGAAATGAAAAAGACTTTTTGTGTTTTACATTTATTTTGCTGTACTTTTTCTTTTTGCATGTAGTACTAACATTAGACAAGTTTTACTTTTGCATTACAGTTTCTAAAAAAATTATTCTTTAGTACCATTTCACTATTTTAAGAATTGTACCTTTTTTTGTTTTTACATTTAATACATTTTTATTTTCAGAGATAAAATACTTATTATACATTCCATTCCCCTATCTTCTCTCCCAACATCGCTGCTCAAATAATTGATCTGTTGCAGGTCCTAGGCAGTGTATTTTTGAGATCCATGACCATTGCCAAAAATGATTACCTTTTTTATTTTTTCCTTGCACACACATCTTGCGTAGCAACCAGCTACTTTTGGCACTTCTCCACACATTCAGCATGCTGTACAATCTCACATACAACCCACTACTTTATGTTGCAGTATGTTAGTACTGACGAGCTTCTGACACACTGAGCATATGAAAGAACAGGAGAATGGCTCAAATAGATCACTGTATGGTTTCATTTTGTAAAACATAGTCTGGAACTCCTGACTGATCTGGTGGATGAAAGTTCTTCATGGAGTACAAAGTAAAAGATTTACAATTTGATTGCAGGTCTGTGCTGAGCTACCTGATCTGAATGGTACAATTAATCTCAACATCTATGTGTTCAGAGGGAACAATCACACTCTTTCTTTTACTTGCTTTGTTATAGTGAGGGCATTTCAAAAGTATTTAATTGACTAAAGAATGTTTTGACTTGTGACAAGTGCTACGTTAATGCAAGTTTTTTTTTAACCAATTGTTAGCCAAAGTTTGTAGGGGAGGTTTACATTGTATTGAGCTATACTGAAGAAGACTGTGAGACCAGCAAAACATTTTAACACCTTTTCTATGTCTTGTAGTGTTTCACAATATCAGTTTTGTTGCAGCAAAAATTACAGTTTCCACAATTGAAACATATTTTTCTAATGGTCTTATTTTTGAATTGCACAATGTTTAGATAATGCTTACTTTGAAACAACAAGATACATTTTAGTCACAGGAGTTTTAGCGACCTCACTGTTTTGAAATCTGGATTAAATCCATGCCTATATGCCATATGAAAGCTTCAAATTTAGCATTTGTAATGCATTCAATATGTTGTGTTTTTGAAGGCTGTAAGCTACAGAACCTTAGGTCCTCAGCTTCAGTTTGTGAAGATGTCTCTGAAGTCTGTGGCTATGAAGTGTATTTGCCTTTATCAATCGTGCTGCATTTTCAAGTTACTTTGTCACAAAAATAGCTGTTCGTTTATTTTGGCTTCATATTTATTTCTTTTTTTTGAAATGTTGATGTGTTTACAATGTAAAAATTCCCAAAACAGAATGTGTACTTTACAACCTGAAAGTATAATGCCATTTACAATGTCAACATTATGTGGTAATTATCATTATTATTTTCATTGATCATTATTGTAAATATAGAAGTCAGCTTTCTGTGATAACAGATGTTGGTTATGTTTTCAATTGAATTTCTAAGTCTAGGTGGCGCTGGGCAATGTCAGTGGATTAGCAATCCAGAGCGCCATGTTATGCTCTTGTTTGAATCCTACTACCGTAGATGGTGAAATTAGAATTCAGTTAAAAATCTGGAATAAAAAAGCTGTTGTTTATAAATAAAATCTGGTTCACTAACAATCTTTAGGGAAGGAAATCTGCTTTCTTAACCTGGTCCTGCCTACATGTGTCTCTTAACTGCTCTCTTCGCAATAAGGGATGGGTAATAAATGCCGGCCTAGCTAGTGATACCCACATCCTGTCAACAAATATAAAAAACCCTGATGTTGATTGCCATCTTCCTGTTTACTTACTCATAAACTGGTGTAGAGCTGTTTATGCATCTCAAATTCAGTTAATAACTGTCCATGTATCATTTCCAGTAATGGAACACTTGGAACAGAACATAAGCAGTCACTGTGCACTTAGCCTTTGGGTTTATTGTTGAAGCTAACAACTACTGAGCTTATAAAGCAAATCCTTTCAGATAAATAATTAACCACTAAATATAATGTACAATACTTGTGGGATTTATATTATCACTTACAGTACTTTCAGTATTCTGGTCAGTTTCCAGAAACCATTGTGGCAAATATTAGCAACAAATTGCACATGGTTAAAGAATCACTTAAATGGGTTGTATGCTAAGTGCAGAGACTGAAGGGGCTAACTGCAGTTAATGGAGACAGAAAACAGGATACCATAGGTTGTCATTAGGAAAATGCTATCAAAGTCAATTATTAAAGAAGAAATTGTAGGACGTTGAGAAAAGCATAACACAATCAAATTGAGTGAACATGGTACTGTGAAAGAAAAATCATGTTTTACAAATTTGCTAGAGTTCTTTGAGAATAAAACAAGCAGAATTGGTAAAGTGAAAACAGTATATTTACTGTATTTGGATTTCCAAAAGACATTGAATAACTTGCCACACCAAAGGTTGTTGCACAAGATAGAAACTCCTGTTATTGGAGGGAATGGATGGGGATTGGTAAACATACAGAAGACAGTTCAGATTAATGGGTCTTTTTCAAGTTAGACAGGTGTAACCAGAGGAGTACAAGCAGGATTGGTCCCAGACCTCGATTATTTACTGTCTGTAGGATTGCCAAGAAGGAAGGAGCAGAGAATAAAGCATCTGAATTTGCTAATGAGAAGAAAATAAGGAGATCATGTTGTGATGAGGTAATAGGAAATCTGTAACTTTAGAAAGAATCAAAAGGAGAATTTTATTGAAATGGAAAGCGCACGTTTAAGGAATCTGGGTGTTCTTGTTCATGAAACACAAAAATTGGCATGTAGATGCAGCAAGTAATTAAGGCAAAAGAAAATAGAATTTTGGCTTTTATTGCCAGGGGTTGGAATTTTTTAAACAGAAAATATTGTTAATACTCTACAAGGTATCGATGTGATTGCATCTGGAATACTGTATACGGTTTTGATTCCTGTATTTTGTGAAGGGAGGAAGGTCAAAAGAGATTTCCTAGGCTGATTCCTAGAATGAAAAGCTTGACTTTGTCAACAAAGATTTAAGCCAGTTAGGTCTTAGAAGATTGAGGAGTGATCTTATACAAGATCATACAAGATTCTGAGGGGGCTTGACAGGGTAGATGTCTCGTTTATAAAACTTCTAAGTCATCAAGTTTGAATAGAAATCTGCAAGTCATTTGAAATGAGAATATTTAGGCTCTCAGATTTGAGAAAAGTTAATGTTAGCAGACCTGGAATGGGAAAGAAACAGGAGTCTGTTATTTAAGAAACTGAAAAATTGAGAAAGGGATATAATTTCCTTGGACTTGAGTCTCCATGACAGATAATTGTGAAACAGGTAGAACTTCAATTTGACATTTGTGCTAAAGCAATCTTTGTAATTCTGATGAGCCTTGTTTGTTTGTTTTCTTTTGTGTAATAAAATTGTATTTGGTTGTTTAAAATATCTGCAGCCTTGTGTACATGTTTGTCATGAGCCACCGTGTTAGTTAACTAAACAAATCAAAAATATAAAGCCAGGTTTCATTCTTGCATCTGACTTATCCAGTAATACCATCCTTTGGATCGTTACATTAGTTCGACCTTAAAAATATTCAAAGTCTCTGCTTCCTTCTGAGGAAGTGTGTATCAAATAGTGACAACTCTCAGAAAATGTCTTCTCATCCATCTTAGACTGGTTGCCCTTTATTTCAGTGATCCCTCCTTTCAGGTTGTCCACAAAAGGAATCAACCTTTCCACTTCCACGCTATAAATACCCCTTAGAGTCGTGTATATTTCAATCAAGTTGGTTCTTGCTCTTCTAAACTCCAATGGATACAAATCTAGTCTGTCTAACTTTTCTTCATAAGACAACCTGATCGTTCTAGATAATATTTTGCTATTCCTTCTCTCGACCCTTTCCAAACCATTTGTATTTTATTTGAGAAGATTGATACTTTACACAGCATGGTAGATTTGATCTCTCAAATGGCTTGCATAGTTACTTTTGTCTTTATTTCCCTTCTTCATTATTAACATGCTATTTCGTAAAAGCAAAATGTTATGCATGCTGGAAATCTGAAACAAATGCTGAATACCGAAGAACTGAACGTGACTGGCATCATTTAAAGTCCAGCATGACTCTTCTTCAGAACAGAACATTCTATTTAGTTTTTTTAACTACTTGTTGCATCTAAACCTGTACGATTCATGCACTGGTGCACCCAATTACTTCTGCATCTGAGCTCTGAATGTTCACTATTTGTTTATTAATGCCACAAAAATAGGTTAAAAATGACACAACACCAGGTTATAGTCCAACAGGTTTATTTGGAAGCACTAGCTTTCGGAGCGCTGCTCCTTCATCAGGTGATTGTGGAGAATAAGATTCTAAGACACAGAATTTATAGCAAAAGTTTACAGTGTGATGTAACTGAAATTATATTTTGAAAAAGACCTGGATTGTTTGTTAAATCTCTCATTTTTTAGAATGACCATGTTGGTTTCAGTTCTTTCATATGTAAATCGCAAACTTTTTTAAAAAAATGATACATTCTCAAGTGAACTTTAATAATTGGAGTCATGTTGGCCCAAATAATGTATTGAAGGTGTTAGCTTCCCTGTGCGAGGTGGTCTGTGCCACAATGCTCAGACGTACTGGACAACGAAAGGTACCCTCTCAGTTGCAGCTCGTGTCTGTTTCCTGAGGACGTACTTCCCAGGAGCCGAAAAACTACGCCATGTTCTTCGCAGCCTGCAGCACATTATCAATGAGGTTGAGCACCTTGCCAAGACCTTCCCCACACCTCCACTTTTTGCCTTTAAACAGCCATCAAACCTCAAACAGATCAGTATTTGTAGCAAACTGCCCGGCTTTCAGGACAATACCATAAACCTTGATATGGTAGACGCTGCAAGACGTGTCAGAATGTCGACACGGATACCACCGTTACGTGTGGGGGACACCTCCCACCATGTACATGGCAGGTACTCATGTGACTCAGCTAACGTTGTCTCTCTCATACGCTGCAGGCAAGGATGCCCTGAGGCATGATACATTGGCGAGACCAAACAGAGGTTACAGCAACGGATGAATGGACACCACAGTGTCCAATCAACAGACAGGAGTGTTCCCTCCCAGTCGGAGAACACTTGAGCAGTCCGGGACATTCAGCTTCAGATCTTCGGGTGACCGCCTTCCAAGGAGGACTTTGGGACAGGCAACAACAAAAAGTGGCCAAGCAGAGGCTGATAGCCAAGTTCAGTATCCATGGGGATGGCCTCAACCTTGGGTTCATGTGACATGATGACCCCATTGCACTACACACGCACGCACGCACATAGATACGCGCGTGGGCACACACACACAGACATGCGCGCACGGACAGATACACACACACACTCTGTGAGACCCTCTCTCATACACTGTCACACTCCCACATACTCCCTCTCACAGACTTGAACCCTTTACACTCACATTCAAATACATGCATACATACACCCTCTCAGAGATATCCATAACCTCCACTTCTCCACCCCCTTCCAAACACACACACACACACAAGTTTGTGGGGTGAATTTGTACTTGCAGAATTACATTTTACGTTGCTCAAAAACTGCATGAATCCATGTAAGGTTCTGTAAGTCCGTTTTTTAGATCAGTCTGACCATTGTGGCACAGACAGCCTCACACAAGAAAGCTAGCACCATCAATACATTATCTGTGCTGACATGATACCAATTATTAAAGTTCACTTGAGAATGTAACTTTTTAAAAAGGTTTTGCTATTTACATATGAAAGAACTGAAACCTACATGGTCAATCTAAAAGATGAGAGGCTTAACAAACAATCCAGGTCTTTCTTAATATATAATTTCAGTTACATTACACTGTAAACTTTTGCTATAAATTCTGTGTCTTACAATCATATTCTCCACAACCACCTGATGAAGGAGCAGCGCTCTGAAAGCTAGTGCTTCCAAATAAACTTATTGGACTATAATCTGGTGTTGTGTGATTTTTAACTTTGTACATCCCAGTCCAACACCGACATCTCCATATCACAAAAATAGGCAGGTCGGTAGGTGGTGACGATAATGCAGAGAGTCCATGTAGTAATGTAGACAGATAAAGCGAGTGGTCAAAAACCTGACAGATTGGATACAATCTGAAAAAATGTGAGGTTATTCATTTTGGCAGCAACAATAAACTAACTGAATATAATTTTAAGTTGGCATAAACCACAAAAGTTACCATAAAGAGGGATTCAGCACAGTGGGGCTTGGGACAGCCCTCATGCATTAATCACAAAAAGCTAGCATCCAAGTTCAGCAGGATGGTAGCTGGAATGTTTTCTCTTAAATTGAATGAAGTATGCAAATATGCAACTCTTGGTAAAATTAAACAACAGCTCAAATTCTAACAACAGTTTTGATCCCCTTAACTAATGAAAGAAATACTAACATTAGAAATACTGGCAGTCCAGAGAAAGTTCACTAGGCTGATCTCTGGAATGGAGAGACTATTTTATGACTAGATGTTGAGTAAGTAGGTCCTGTACTCCTTGGAGTTTAGAAGAATGGGAGATGACTTTATTGAAATGCACGGGTGCTCCGGTTTCCTCCCACAGTCCAAAGATGTGCAGGTCAGGTGAATTAGCCATGCTAAATTGCCCGTAGTGTTAGGTGAAGGGGTATGGGTGAGTTGCGCTTCAGCAGGTCGGTGTGGACTTGTTGCGCCAAAGGGCCTGTTTCCATACTGTAAGTAATCTAATATCTAATCTAATATAATTCTTAGGGGATTTGACAGGATAAATGCAGAAATGATTCCACTTGTCAAAGACTCTCTGTAATCTCAGAATAAGGGATCACCATTTTTCTTCTCTTGGTGGGTAGTGAATCAGTGATTTTATTTTAGCCAGAGAGCTGTAGAGACTGGGTCGTTAAGTATATTCAAGGCTGATAGAGCCAGTTTTTATTCAGTAAGGGAATAACAAGTTATGAGGAAGAAAGGAAGAAAATGGAGTTGAGGATTATTAGATCTCATTTAATGGTGGAGCAGACTCGATGGGCTGAATGGCCTGCTTCTGTTCCTATGTCTTATGGTATTATGGTATTATCTTATTTTGAGATGTGGGGCAATGTCTAACTAGGAGACATAGTTATAGCTGCAAAGGAATTTTTTTCTTCTCGGAGAATGTGTTGTCTAATTTTCTACCTCAGAGTTATGGAGATTGGATAACTGAAAGTGTTTAAATAGACACATTTTTGAAATATTGAGGAGCAATAGCTGTGCTGAAGTGGCACAAAAGAGGAGTTGAGGTCTGAACAGATCAGCTATGATCTTATTGAATGGCAGGTTTGAGGGGCTGAATGGCCTACTGCTGCTTCTATTTCTTATAGGTAACTAGATAAACGTAAAACTATTCTGATTTAGAATGCCTAGTGGGTTTGAGGAAAGTAGAGAATTACCTCTCTCTTTCTTAGGTCGATGTGCCTTCCTGAATAATAATGTGGTGTTGGACGTATTTGTATCCGCCTTCCTGGTATTCCATTAAAATCAAAAGAACTTTGAAGTTTCCTTTTTAGAATATGGAGACTGGCTGGTGTGTACTTGATCTGCTGAGCTTGGGAAATGCTTTCAGATGAGCCTTACAGTATATTGTAAATAGCTGCTGAATGTTCTATTTAACATAAATTTATGATTTGTATTACACCCCACTAATTAACCATAAGCCAATGTTCTGTGAAGTGGAATTTGTTTTTACTGCATTCTGCCTCCAACAACATATTTCCCCTTACTTCCATGTGTATGTGTATAAACAAGTATTTTAACAGCTCTTCTATGTAATGCCTCATGTTGATTGTTTGCAAGAAATATCTTAAGCTACATTACTAGCACCCTATTCTTCTACTAGCAAGTCTTGCTGAAAGAAAACCCAAATTGAAGCTGCAATAATTCTCTGATCTACATTGTTTTCAGCTAAAGTGCCTTCCTGAGAATCTGTAGTCAATGATAAATTTTATAGTTTTTTGACTAGAGAACCAAAAATTAGTACATATGAAGCTTAGCAAGTCAGAACTTCTGTAATGAAGTTAAGCTTCTTACAGAGGAACTCAGATTGTCGAAATATTTTCAAAAATGATGTTTGTACTCATAGTTGCCTGATTTGTGATCTCTGTAGCATGCTGCTAATACTAATTTTACTTCTTTACAAAGCATTTTGTATCCTTCAGTATGAACTTGAAATTCACACAAACAGCCTAAATTCTGTATAATACTGGTTCTTCTACAAGTGATGTTTGTGGTTCTGTGTAGAAATTTGTAACCTATGGTAAAGAATGATTAGATTAGTTTAGAGAAATTAGCAAGCTGAAACTTGGTGTGAACCAGAAGAAAATGATTCAGTAATTCCAGTCTATTAGAGAATATGCTGAAATGTCTGTAGTGAAGGTTAAAGTTGCGTATAAAGTGATGAATTGTATATTAAATTGCTCAAAGGAGGTGTGCCTTCTGATTCCATCTAAGAACCTATTATGTCACAGTTATCTTTCATTTGTGTTGGAAACTGAATTGAGCAGTGCTAACATTATTCCTTGAGCTTAACCCATATCTGGCAGTGCAGTTTCACTTCTAACTTCATTCTATCTCATTGGTGCAAATTGCCTTATCTATCACTGTCATCAACACTGTATCACTCTGATCACTGTCATTGTTATTGTGAAATTGTCTATGTTTCTGCCAGTTCCAAGTGAACTGTCCTACTACCCCAACTCATCTCAAAACCTCCAACTATTACTCAATCTTTTTCCTTAAACTTATGGAGCTCTTTGTTCCTGTACTTCTATTTCGGTTTTGGTGTTGTTAAAACATCATTTACTTTATCTCACTTATTCTTTTCAAGAATAAGTTTTCTTTCAAGAATAAAATTCTTTTCAAGAATCAGTTTAGACTCAAATTATTCTTTTCAAGGATAAGTGCTAGCCCACAATTTAAGTCTAAACTGCTCTTGGGTCCCATGAAAAATGCACTTGAATTATCTTGTATGTACAGGTATTCTGAATTGGTATAAGGGAGCAGGTATTGGGTAGAATTTAACAGAATCATTGCTCTTTTGAGTTTTAAGTGCCAAATCAGAGATGATCTTATTAGAAAATTAACCATAATATTGAATGGTGAAGCATGCTTATTGTATGGTCTAGGTATTAGATTAGATTCTCTACAGTATGGAAACAGGCCCTTCGGGCCAACCAGTCCACATCGACCCTCTGAAGAGTCACCTGCTGAGACCCAGTTCCCTCTGACTAATGCACCTAACACTATGGGCAATTTAGCATGACCTGCACATCTTTGGACTGTGGGAGGAAACCGGAGCACCGAGAGAATGTGCAAACTCCACACAGACAGTCACCCGAGGCTGGAATTGAACCTGGGACCCTGGTTGCTGTGAGGCAGCGGTGCTAACCACTGAGCCACTGTGCCTCCCCACAGTTTAAGTTACTAAGTTTATCCATCTCAGTTTTTCTGATGTGTGTAGCATCAGTTGCATATTCAAGTAGCTTTGAAGTATTTGGAGCCAAGCTTTTTCTATTGCTAATCTTCCTTCCTTCAGCAACCTAGAAAACATATCATCTAGATTGAGTGACACCAATTTATTTAGTGTTCTCTTTGCAAAATTTTTAATCATATCTAATATCTCTTCTCTTGGTTGTACTACAATCCTCTTTTGTGGCAGCAGATGGAAGTATTTATTGAGTATTTCATCTGGATTCACAGGATGATTTGATGTCCTCTGCTTCCACAATAAAGTTTTGTCGGCATAAAATGAAGTAGACGGAGGGGGCTAAAGTGAATGGTCCTTATGTATGTGGAGTTTACAATGGAGAATATCAATGATCTATGATGGGTGTCTAAGGTCAGATGATGGTTATATCAGTTATTTAGGTAGGGCAGAAATCCTGTAGTCATGAAAAATATAGGTCCTTGTAGGAATACTATTTCACTAAGTGCATTCCCACCTTCCCCTCCCTACTACACCCATGCAAGAGCAAAAAACAGAAACTGATTTAAGGCACCTATCATTTAAAATATTAAAGAATCCTAAACTTGCAACAATACTTTTCCTTTTGTAGGCATTTTGATCAGATTGTCGGTATTCCAATTTTGTATAGTTTTTTATGGTTTTCATCCAACTGTAATTTTCAAAATTTATTGTAGCCACCCACCATGATCTGGAAATTAGTTAGTCTTGCCCACACTTCATCTGCCTGTGTAACTGTGCATTTGCGAGGTCTGTTCTTTATCTTGCCTCTGCAGCCTTGTAAGTATCTTACCAGTAGTAGTGAATAGTGCAGATCAATGTATATTGGTGACTCAGCACAATTAAACTAGTCACACCAGGACAGTAGATGACCCCATTGGCGTGGCCTGGCTGTGAAAAACTGAAAATAAGTATTTTTTAAAATCTCCTGAGTTTATCTGCTAATGTTAATGGTATGTATTTATTTTCCTCTTATACAGGGTATACATACTATAACGGAACAGGAATGAATGGTTCAAGCAAGATAATGGATTTTCTAGATGAGCCAATTCCTGGTTTAGGGACATATGAAGATTTCAATACAATAGACTGGGTCCGTGAGAAATCCAGGGACAGAGACAGACACAGAGAGGTATGTTAATATCAGGACGTACAGTGCTGTATGAAACACTTGAACAAAGTGCATGTCATTGTAACAGAATCTATTTAAATGCTAAACCTTGTACAATACTTGACAATGTCTGTCTGAGGTTTATTTTATTTAGAAAGAATCCATTTTCTATTTCCGTTGTTTGAATTGTCCCCAGACTGACTATCTCTGTTTTTTAGTGCTGTGGAATCAGCTCTAGATGGGGCAAATTGATATTGTATTTGAGTATTTTCTATTTAATGCATCTTATTGCGAATGAAAGCGCATTTAGCTCAATATGAACAGTAAAGAATTTTGAATGTATGGACTGAGAGGATTAAGCTATATTAATAAAGCAGGTTTTTTTATTCATGCGCTGTTGGTGTCAATGGCTGTATTTATTTAACTGGAATTTATTCCTCATTCTATTTGTCCTTGGGTAAGTGGTGGTGAGCTGCTTTCTTGGACCATTGCACTTCAGCTGTGTAGGTACACCGACAATGCCATTAGGGATGGAGTTCCAGGATTATGACCCAGTGACACTGAAGGAACATTTATATATTTCCAGACAGAATAAGTAACCATTTGGAGGTCATGTCACATGTATCTGCTGCCCTCTCACTTTCTTTTATATGGGAGTTTTCATGGTTTTGGAAGCTGCTGTCTAAGGAACCATAGTGAATTTCTACAGTGCATCTTGTAAATGATACACTCTGCTACTATTGTGCATTGGTGGTGCAGGGAGTGAATGTTTATAGATGTGGTGCCAGTCAAACAGACTGCTTGTTTGAAAGAGAGATGGGGAGACATACAGCACAGAAGAATACCCTTTAGCCCATCGTATCCGTGCCAGTTAAAAATAACCACCTGACTATTTTAATCCTGTTTCTCAACACTTGGATGACTTAGCATCACAACTGCACATCTAGGTATTTCTCCAATGTTATTATAGGTTCTGTCTCTACCACCTTTACAGGCAGAGAGTTCCAGATCAAAAGGTTTTTTTTCTCCCATCTCCTCCAAACCTTCTATCCCTTACTTTAAGTGTCTGTCCCCAGATCATTGATCTCTCAAAGAGGAAATGTTCCTTCTTGACTCCCCTGTCTTTGCCTTGATAATTTTATACATCTCAATCATGTCCTCTTAATGTCCATGGCTCAAAGGAAAGCAACTCCTGTCTGTCCAAACTGTCTTCATGACTAAAACTCACCAGCCCAGGCAAGATTTTGGTAAGTTTCTGCACCCTCTTCCGCGCTATCATATCCCTCCTATAACACTGATTTCAGAACTGCCCACAATACTTTAACTGCAGCCTACCCAATGTTTGTATACTTCCAGCATAATCTCCCAGTTCTTAAATGCTATACACGGTTAATAAAGGCAAATATCCCACATACCTTCTTAATTGCTTTATGCACCTGCTCTTATCTTAAGGGAGCAATGGATATACCAAGGTCCATCTGATCTGTGCTACTTCCTAGGATCCTACTGTTCATCTTGTGTTCCCTTGCCTTGTTTGTCCTGCCCAAGCACATCCTCTTACCACTATCCAGATTGAATTCCACTTGCTACTCTTTGGACCATGTCATTTTATAGAAGTATGACACAACTGAGTGCCTTCTTTGACAATTTCAGAGAGCAGTTAGGGATCAACTACATTGCTTGTGGGTCTTGAGTCAAACATGTAGGCCAGACCAGCAGATGTCTGGCCAGCAGACCAACAGCAGATTTCCTTCCCTTAAGGACATTAGAGCATCAAATTGGTATTTATGACAATCAACGATGATTTCACAATTGACACTTTTATTTACAAGTTTGTTTTGCATTCAAAATCTACCACCTACCATGATGGGATTTAAAGTTGAATCCTTACAGCATTCCTAGGTCTCTGAATTACTAGTCCAGTGACAATTTCACTATCCATCACCTTTGTCAGTTGAAATGCCATAATATTTTATATTATAAACAGACCATTGAGAATTATTTAATATTTTCATCGTCTATATTATGATATTCATTATATAAAGAACAGAGAACAGAATTGTTTTCAAGAACATTTTCTAAATCACTTTGTTTCTGATCCGAGGGGCATGGTGGCTTTGTTGGATTTAGTTCTGGCAAATGAAGTGAAACAAGTATATAGTGTCATTGAGGGATAACTTGGGGTGTAATGTGCATAGGTTTATGAGGTGTAGGTTTGCATGGGCAAGGACAAGGAGAAATCCAGAGTTAAAATACTTATTTCACAAGTGTGAATTTCAGTGCCTGAAAGTAGATCTGACCAAGGCAATTTGGAATTAAAGATTGACAGGAAAAACCTCAATGGAACATTACAGTCCAGCTTTCAAAGCGGAATAGTTGTCATACAGTTAAAATTCATTTGCACAAGTGAGAAATAAACTTGTTGGTGAGGTATAATTCCATTGATTTGACTGAAAATGGACTTCTGAAAAATGTAAGTCCCACAGAATAGAGTTGCCAGTAAAGTTGAAGTCAATGGAATATAAAGGACGTGACGAGTTGGGTATTTGACAAGTATTAGTGAGTAATGGTGATTTTGTGTTTTTTTTACCCCAAATTAGAGAAATGTAAACAATGAGATTCCTCAGGTGTCAATCACAGGATCACTGTTTTTCCTGATTATAATGACCTAGTCTTGATTATTAAAGTCACAGTTTGAAAATCTGCATATTACACAAAATTTAATAGGATAGTGATGGACACTAAGAAGACAGATTGAATGCGAAAACAAATATAGATGAAATTTTCTGTCGAGAAGCTTTAACTGTTACATTTTAGTAGAAGGGATGTGGCACTAATGCAGCAGCAGAAATAGAAACATCCAGTCATTATAGGTATACAAATCATTGGTGACAGGGAAAGTGATTAAAAAGATGTATTGCATCCTGGTCTTTATAAATGGCAACATAGAGGACAAAAGCAGGCATTTTATGATGAGCCTTTTATAAAGCACAATTCAGCCTCAGCTAGCATATTGTATCCAATCTGGGCACCCAATTTTAGAAAAGATGTGAAGACTTTAGACAGAGTATAGAAAAGATCAATGAGAATGGCTCCAAGGATGAGGGACTTCAGTTATGAGTTTAGATTGGAGAAGATGTGATTGTTATCCTTGGAGAATAAAGCATTGAGTGAAGATTTGACAGAGGTTTCAAACTCGTGTGCTCAAGACAGAATAGATAGGGAGAGACTGTTCCCACTGGCAGAACTTTGAGAATCAGAAGCTGCTCTTTTAAAGGAGTGACAGAACAATTAAGAAGATCATAAGAGAAAAATGCCTTTATGCAGTGATTTGTAAGGATTTGGAATGCACTACCAAAACACATGATGAAGTCAGAATCGATTGTAACTTTCAAAATGGAATTGGATAAACACGTGGAGCCCTGTAAGTCTTTTAACCTCAAGAAGAGGGCAGTGAAGTGGGATCAGCTAGAATGCCAGCATGCAGCCAGTGGGCCAAATTGTTTCTTTCTGTGCTGTAATCTATGATTCGACAGTATCCAGTTTAGGTAAAACTGCTGCTCTTTACCTATTGCCTGCCTATGCTTTAAATCCTAACATGAGATATTGAATAACATGTAGAAATCCACCTCAATAAAACAAACAGCCCTTTCCTACAACCCTTAAAGAAATAAATTTTGGAATAACCAATTAATGATCGCTTATGTACACTTTATGGAGTGGAGTGAAGTGCTACACACTTCATCTGGAAGGTAGATTAAACTGGAGCCCCGAAAAGAAGTAAACCAGAAGCAATATTGATGCCGTTATAAGTGTAAACCATCAATGTTTTACTGGGCTCTGAAATGTAATTTTACACAATCTGAATTGTTTTCTCCTCCAGAAGCCTGGAATGCACTGAAAGCTAGTTTTTGAAGTTGGCAGAATTACTCCCAGTTAGGCTTCTTTTTGTCAGATAAAGAATAGTTGCCAGGAACAAGGTCTGGAGGTGCAGGTGTTGGAATGGGGTGGACAAAGTTAAAAACCACAACACCAATTGTAGTTCAGCAGGTTTATTTGAAAATACAAGCTTTTGGAGCACTGCTCCTTTGTCAGGTAGCTAGTGGAGTAGGATCATAAGACACAAAATTTTGCTATAAATTCAGTGTCCTATGATCCTCCCCTACTAGCTACCTGACAAAGGAGCAGTACTCCAAAAGCTTGTATTTTCAAATAAACCTGTTGGACTATAACCTGGTGTTGTGTGATTTTTAACTTTGTCTAGGAACAAGGTGTAATTGCATGGTAAGTATCAGAGGAATGGAAGACCTGTTGTGAAAGAAGTGATGCATGTGTGTATTGGACAGATTAGAGGAATGCTGATAAAAGGGCTTGATGGAAAGAGAATGAATGCAGGAGTAAGCCAAGTCTTCAGACAAGTATTTTTGCATTTAAGATGTCACATGAATGGTCTTTTCATCAAAAATGTTTTCCTGGTGTATTTCCGTTAGTTGTTAGCTATATTCTAACTAACATATTGAAATTAAATTGTGGGTCTTTACCAGATTTTTGATTTTTCTAACTCTGGTTCTAAACAATTTATTGCATTTGCTATATTTAATTGAGCTTTCATGTTTCTAAATTCCAACCCAACAACACTCTGATAATAAAACAGTCCAAGCTCACATGCTTTAAGACCTTGAACAGCGGTCAGCTTTGAACTGATAAGTGGCAAATACTAAAGGATTGAAAGAATAGAACAAAGAATTAAAGGCTGGTCAAGTCTGACTTTGCTGATAAAATCTTGCAATCTGTTTTGGGAGACAGGATAAACTGTTATTGATTTTATGACTTTGTGATCACAGTTAGCTAATAAAGGCAGTTGAAGGTTTGTAAGTAATTTTCTAAAAGTAGATTCAGTTTGTAATAAAGCAGCAGTTTAGATATGTTTTGTCACTGTACTTTTGTAAGGTTTGATTTGTCTGGTTAGCACGTAATGAGATACAGTGAAAAGTGTTGTTTTATGTGTGACAATAATAAACATATCAAATCAAAGCTATGACAATTAATTAGATAAACAAAGTACACAGCTGTGACAGTTACGGATGGTTGTCAGTTTTTTCAGTCGCGTTAAAATGGTGAATTGGTATGCTTTTCCTTTATTGGTCAGAGTATTGAATACAGGAGTTGGGAGGTCATGTTGCGGCTGTACAGGACATTGGTTAGGGCACTTTGAAATACTGCTTTCAATTCTAGTCTCTCTGCTATAGAAAGGATGTTGTGAAACTTGAAAGAGTTCAGAGAAGATTTACAAGGATGTTGCCAGGGTTGGAGAGTTTGTGCTATAGGGAGAAGTTGAATAGGCTAGGGCTGTTTTCCCTGGAGCTTCGGAGGCTGAGGAGTGGCCTAACAGAGGTTTATAAAATCATGAGGGGCATGGATTGGTGATGAGCCAAAGTCTTTTCCACAGAATGGGGGAGTCCAAAACTAGAAGGCATAAGTTTAAGATGAGGGGAGAAAAGATTTAAAAGGGGCCTAAGGAGCAGCTTTTTCATGCACAGGGTGGTTGCCAGAGGAAGTAGTGCAGGCTGGTCCAATTACAGCATTTAAAAGGCATTGAATGGGTATATGAATAGGAAGGGTTTGGAGGCATGTGTTCCAAGTATTGGCAAATGGGACTAGATTAATTTAGGATATCTGGTTGGCATGAACAAGTTGGACCAAAGGGTTTGTTTCTGTGCTGTATAGCTCTATGACTCCCGATCTGCATCTGAGGAACTGTTGCCTGCAAGGTTGTAGATCAAGTGTTTGAAAGTGGGCAAAGAGTTGAATTTGCTATTTCTGCACTGTAAACTTTCTATCATTTATAGAATTACAAAACCAGAAAAAATAAGAGGAGTAAACCATTCAACCTGCCAAGCCTGCTTCACTGTTCAGCATGATCATTGCTGATGCTCCATCTCAGCCTGCTGCTGAACTCTTCCCATGTCACTTGATACTTTTAATGTCTAGATATCTACCTACTGCTTTCTTCAATATAATCATTGACTGACTTGGCCTCCACAGCCTTATGTGATAATGAATTCTATGCGTTCACAATATAGTACTCATTGAAGAAATTTCTCCTCACTTCAGTGGTAAATAGCCTACACTGTAACTTGAGGCTGACTGCTGTTCTAGATATCCCCTAGCCAGGAGAAACATCATCCCGGCATCCAGTCCTATCAGTTTCAAAGAAATTCCCGAACATTCTTCTAAACTCCAGTAAATGCTATGGTTCCTTATCTGTCAAGAGTGCGTTAAACCTCTCCACTTGGTGCACAATGGCATTCCCATTACTAAATCCCCATTACTAACATCCTGACATATACCATAGGCTAGAAACTTAACCAGAGCAACTGAATAAATACATCATTGAAGGAGCAGGCCAGAGGCTGGAAATTATGTTGACTGGATGCACCATTGACTGGACATCTGAACTCAACAGAACAACCTTGTCCCTCTCCTTCCCATGGTAAATCTGAGGAGGAACATGTGCAGATGAAGCACCAATCAATAACCACAATCAGCAGACCAGCCTGCAGAGGTGTAGGATCCAGGCCACCCGGAGCCTTTGCACTGAAAACCAACGGCCTGTAGCAGAATATATAGATGATGTTGGAGCTACCGTCAGTTAATCAACAGGTGTCATTAGCACCTACTAGGAGGTCGTATCCCATTTATGCCGGTTGTTGGATGAGGACCTGCAAACATGAGAAATCATACAATGCAAATTGTAGATTATATTAATATTTTAAAGGTCACTACACCTGAACTTCTTCACAGTACCTTGGTCCAGCTCTCCACTTGAGACCCCTGAGGCATCTCCCAGTCAATTGATAAATGTATATGGAAGGTACGGATATTGTCTTCCAGAGAATTCATGAATTTCTGAGATTCTCCTTGTATGTCGAGAGCAAGGCAGCCAGGGCCATGTTACAACAGCAGGTTTCTCACTGACACAGTGTGTTATAGATTGCACACATGATGCCAACAGAACTCCCTGGGATCATCCAGCTGCCTTTAGCAACAGAATACATTTCCACTGCACTAATGCTTAGCTGATATGTAATCAGATTAAATACATGCTCCAAGTTTCTGTGTGTAACCTAAGGAGCTCTCACAATATGTACATTCTGGAGTGCTCACAAATGGATGAAGTTTCTATTGCCTTCTATCAATTATAGGGCTGGTTCCGGGAAGACAAGTGTTACCCAACAGGATTGTTGATGCCAGTGAGGAATCTGCAGCGCTGCTGAGGAGCTGCTTCACAAAAGCCATCACTGAGCAGATTACACCTGCTCAAACTGAGATTCAGATGCTTGCACAACCCAAGTAGTAAGCTGAAATATTCCCCTGAAGGAGTGTCTTACATTATCCCAGTTTACTTCACTCTCTACATTCAACAAAAGTTACTTAACCTGTTGGCTTAGAACTCTGTTTCCTTTTTGAGACATACCTCATTAAGATTTTTAAGTTACGTTGATGATCTTTAAAAAATTTACAATGGCTTTGTTTCTTTGAATAAAGCATTCTGTTAATTATTCATACTACTTCACTTTGATTCATCCCCAGTTTGTCCATTTGCACTTTACTCCCTGCAGCGTTTATGTTCACAGAACTTCCTTGTGAACTTTTTTAACTGAAACAAGGAGAGCAAGTTCATAGCCAGAAGAATGATTTATTTGAGGTTTGCATTCTCAGAAAGATGAGGTGTATATAGCATTTATTGATGGTTACGTTGTAAAACACATCATTTGAAGTTATATCACATGATGTCCCTAGGGTATTGCAAAGTGCTTTACAACTACAAGGGTGGCAACAGGTTACATGTAAGCTACACCCACACTTTTCAGTTGTTATCAGTGTATGCTATTTTATGTTACTATTTTTTATCATACTGAGACTCTCTTGCAAATAGAGGAGGTTAAAAGATTACTGTTTGAACACTTCTGTGGAACCAAAAGTAAGAAATTTGCTTCCACTAAATTACAATAACATTGTATGAGGCCAAAAAGAGAAAAGTGGAAAAGTCATTAGTTAAGATATAATGTAATATTTACTAAACTTTATTCATTCTTGCTGAGTCCTGTTATTTTCAGGCCTCTATTTCCAATAATGTTGCAACATCAGGGTCAATTGATCCATTCTGGAAAAATTCCAATGCCCTTTGCTGTACACCCCTATGACTCTCTGAATTGGTCACACTACAGCAGTTAGCAAATAAAGCCCTATGGATTTTGTAGGTGTTTCATTTGTTATTATTATTACGACCAAGGTGTAAAACTTGATCATACACTTTTCCTCAGAATTTCTTAGCTCATTATTAAAGTCAACATACTCCTGTAGTTAATGTCTAAAGGATCATTAAGTATAAACTGTCACTGTTGAGAATGCAAAAAATACTGAAATCACAAAGGTAGATCAGAAAACATTTTCTGTACAAACTATTATTCAACCTGTGGCCAGAAGATCATTTACTGTCTGTTGTTTCTTCTTAACTGCTTTATTTATTTGGGAAGGGTGGGGGGGGGGGGAGGTGGTTTCTGCCGTTTGGTCCCTCCCACTATTCAGTGAATTTGTTAGGATTTTTAAGAATGGCAAGTGATATCTGTTGTTTTATCAATAGGAATGCAGTTCTTCTATGTGAAATGTCATTATTGTGAATTCCTCAGGCATTCTGTTTTTAATTAATAGAATCAAGTTCACTACTTATTTATGATTCTGCAATAAATTTAGAAGTAGAAAGAGAACAGCAAAGCTTAAAATCATGAAGTCATAACAGCCTAGAACCCTTCACATCATCCCCATCCCTCACCCTTAAGCCGAGATCAGTGGTGGCCATGCCCTCAAGTGGTCTTTCCGCTCTGTATTTGTTTCTCCTTATGTGGCTTTAAAAAAAATGTAATACTGTTCCAGTGAAGCATCTTGAGATGTTTTAAAGCATTGAAGTACTAAATATTTATGTTGTTATGAAGATGCTATATAAGTTAAAACAGAAAATGCTGGAAATACATAGCACATCCGTTGTGTCCTTTCATCAGATCCATGGGAATAAAAGTTTCTTTTAAAGTTATGAAATACAGGTGCAATTTTTGGCAGACTAATGCTGTATGAAAACTTTAATAAAAGAGCACAAAAGACAATAGATTGAATAAATGTAATTGTATTATGACATTTTTTTTACTTTGCCTGAAAGCCTATTTTGGACATTATAAGAGGTCTGTGAAGGTTTCTCAGAAAGCATGAGACCTTTGGGACATAATAGTGCCATCTAGTGGCAACAGTCTAGGATTATTGTGGCCACCAGGAATTCAGGTAATAAAATGCCAAAGTTAAGTGTAGAACAAAACTTATTTCTGATTTTAAGGAATAAGGAATGTACTCTTACATGGTATATCCAAAACGTCCTGAAGAAAAACGCACCCAGTTAAGTATTTTCAAAGCATAGATCTGTTTTAATGCGAGATAACGTGTAAGCCCATTACCACACTAGGGCCCACAAATAATAAAAATTAAGTGACTACGTTTTCTGTTTTAATGCTGCTGATTTCATCATAAATGTTGACCAAAAAACAGAAGGGCTCCTCTCTCCTTCAAATAATAATACAATAGAAAGGAAGGTGGAAATTCAGTTTAATGTAACATCGAAAAGTCAGAAAGAAAGCACTTCCTCAGTGCTGGATTGAAATGTTCATTTAGATTAGGGATTTAATTCTCTGGTATGGACCTGGGAGAAAGGTGAAAAAAAAAAGTCTGAGTGAAATTTGGGTGGAAAATAATTGAATGGAATTTTTAAAAAGTTGTCATGACGTGCAAGGAATGTCAATTTTAAAGTGACAGCTGAAGTGCACAAAACCCAGTAGAATCAAGTCCAAGAAGACACGTATAGCTCAAAAAATATATTTTCGACCAACACACAGATTAAAGTTGATCAAGTAATAAAGACTATGGTACATCTTTTTTCACATCTTTGAAATCAGATGCTGTGAATAATAATAAAAAAACTGTCTTGAATTCCCTCGTTCCATAACAATTTACAGAGGGATCAGTCTCTGTGTAGAATTAAGTAATGGAGTAAAATTAAATTAAGAAGTTTTGAGGAAAGCCTACTCGCCATGGGCTGTAATTGGTTTCCTGACAACTAGAAAAATGTATGCCTTCTGTTCATAACAATTGTCAATGTATTCTCACATCATTAGACTAATGCTTCTGCTAGAAAATCTGCCAGTCTGTGGTGTTGTATTTTTACATTTGTGTTTTTAGGATAATGGACTTCCCAGTTAATTCCTTAATACTATTGTTTTCAATTAAAATTGGCTGATTGATGGGCCAAATGGTCCATTTCTGTTTGTGCATCTTTGGTGATATTACTGCCAACCCAAATGTCAGCTAAATATTAAGTTAACCAGAGACATAAATCCACTAAAATTACAGTGCAGAAAACTATTTGTATAATATTAAACAAGGCTGAGAACTAGTGCCTCCTCAGATGTGGATGATTATATGTATTTTATTAATGATTAGCAATTTCTTTTTAGGGCCTACAGCATATGACTAAGTTTAGAAAGAGTTGCAAAAAATGTTCCGAGCATTGAACATCAAAAGGGCCAAAACGATTATTCTTGCAAACCCATTACTGCCTTTGAAACATCATGAAATATGTATGTTGAGCAGCGTCTTTATATAAAGTTATTCAGTGTGCTTTTGCCATCACCTTAGAAATACATCATTGTCCTTACACATAATTTAAATACCTAAGCAAATGTACATATGCTGTATGCAAATGCCAAAATTTGAGAGATAGCAATGCCTTTAAAATTCAAAACCAGTACACAAGTTTCTGATCATTGTCTGCTATAGATTGATGTTTGGAACTCTGCAATACATTTTGACTTTAAGTCACAGACTAGAAAAAGAGCAGGTAAAGTTGTGCAGAATTAAACGCTTTTTAGTCTGTCCCCTGTGATATGGAGACAATACAATATATTGTGTTATATTATCTCTATATATACTGAAGATTTGGTTTATTTTATCATCATCAAGAGCATAGTAAGATGTGAATTCCGTTAAGTTTTATTTAATATAAATTTTCTTTGCTATCTTGCAACCAAGAAACAAATTCTGAAATTACATTTTAAATCATTAACGCCTTGATAAGCAAGCATGGCATACTAATGAGCATAACATGCTGTATGCATACAAAATCATTTGGCAATAGTGGAGAAAAGGAGCAGAACGTCCATTAAACTTTAATTCATTGGTTCTATAAGCCTTTCTAATGTCAATGCTTTTATCAGAATTGAAGCTTAATAAGGTAGGGTGTTGATGTTCTATTTTAACTTTTTATACCAGTATGGCTAGAACACCAGTGATCTAGATTTGAAGTCACTGTCAAAGGAATTGTGCTTGCCATTCATCTTGAAAAAAGCTATATATAAAATTTTAATGGGCTAGAAAGTGAAGATATCCTTTTTTTTTCCAAAGAAGCTTTGTAATTGGCATCATTTATTATGACTCTTTTTGGTCTATTAACATGGAATGCAGAATAAACTGAGCATGCAGTCATATTGAGGAATCCTCGCGGAAGGAAAAAAGTACACAAAATTATGTTTAAACCATTGTACAGAAAGTGAAATAATTCCAAATGTGTGACGCTATCTTTAAGGAGCCATTTAATTTTCTAAAGAAGAAGTGGACTCCACACTAATAAAATTTGATTTTCAAGGCCAGAGAATGTTCTGGCCTTGAAATGCCATATTTAACTGGGTGTTAAATATGGCATTTAACACCCAGTTACTTTAGATTGAACAAAGCCTGACTTTATCATCAATCTTTCAAATGGGTATAGTGTATCAATAGTTCTTGCCAAATCAGAGATTCTATGTTGATTCCATTGGTGAAAACTGCAACACCACATCCTGCAGAAAAGCAGAATATCTCAAGGCAGGAGCTTCAGAATTTCCACATTTAATTCTCCGTGTGAAGATGTCAGAAATTGCTGTAATCTTTAACTAATAACAGTAGCAAGTGCTCACAGTTTTACGATTATTGCTACCACCATTCAGGCTAGTTATTTTAGCATTATGATTGTAATGTAAACATATCAAATTATCTTAAATATTAGAAGAAACTATCTACGTTGTTAGTAGTCTTTTAAATCAACGGGGAATGAAAGAGTTAGTACCATGGGCAAGAAACTGAAATGTTTGATTTGTGTGGTTGCACGCTAGGTGACCTGGAAAATTTCAGCTCATTCATGTTGTCCCTATGTTATTTTGCATCAAATATTAGTTAATATATGCATCTAGAATTTCCGATGACTGTCAAAACACATCTATCATAGAAGCCCTACAGTGTGGAAGCAAGCCATTCATCCCATCAAATCAACACCGACTCTCCAAAGAGCATCCCATCCAGAGAACCGCCCCCACCCCCAACCACCGCCACCAATTCTATCTCTAAAACCCTGCATTTCCCATGGCTAAACCATCTAACCTGTATATTCCTAGATATTATGAGCAATTTCAGCATGGCCAAGCCACCAAACCTGCACATCTTTGGACTGTGGGAGTAAACCAGAACACCCAGATAAAACCCATGCAGACATGGGGAGAATCTGCAAACTCTACACAAATAGTCACTCAAGGTTGGATTCGAACCTGGATCCTTGACACTGAGGCAGCAGTCCTAACCACTGAGTGACTGTGCCGCTCTCTCCAATGGTAGTGATAATAAAAATAGGCCCATTTTTCTTTGGCTAGATTTCCAAGTCTGGCTGCCCCTGGATAGCTTAGTGCAGTGCTCGGGAGGTGAACTACACTCTCTCTGATGCTTGAGGATCTGGGAACAACCCTTGAGGTCAGCAGGAAACAGCATACAGGTTAACACTGTAAGATTAGTGTAATGAAATCTCTGTTGGTATTTTAAAAAGTTTTGCATTTTTTTCCAGCTTTTTTTAGTAATTAATTCAAAGTATTAATTGCATTAATTGTAACAATTGTTTCAAGTTAACTTGACAGCTTTAATGCAATCATTATTTAATAATTCTCGGTGGATTGAGTTGTTCCTATTTAACAATGAAAGCTATTTATTGATTAATGAATGAGTGTCAATGAGTAAATAAGAGAGTAGGGAGTGAGATCATGAGTTGAACTAGCAGATGGGGATATTGTGTTGGGTGTTAGGGCACAGTGGTGTAGAGTCAGGTTGGTCAGACTGTAAGGTATGCTGGTGACAATGCATAGCTGGGAGGGACTGGTTAGGTCCAACAATTAGTTTTAGGGAGTGTTGGGTGTCCAGGAGGTTGTGGGGAGGAAGTCAGCGTTGACACAGGGAACAAGAAGCTCTGTTTAGTAATTACATGGGTTTAATTATTAATCATTAAGTTGATTTTAATTCTTTAACTTTTCCTCGGCTAACAATTAAGCTAAATAAGTCAGAACCATCTAAAGTCCCTGACACAAAGCTGGCAACTTTTGTTTTTGGAGTGTTCCAGATGCTGACAAATTGCCTATTGGTGGTTAAAACATCTCAGAAAAATCCTGAAAGTTATTTGTGCCAGGACTAATTCATGGTTCCAGTGAACAACTGCTGCCTATGTTGCTGCAATTTTATTGCACAAGTGAAAAGTTCAAACATCCTAATTTGTGGTGTTGCAATGCCTTATATATATAGCATTTATTCATAATTTTCAGGATGCTGATTTCCGATCTCTGAGGAAGAACTGAATCCCACAGAAAGAGAACTATTATAGATTCAAAAAATGTACTGATTGAGTTAAATAGTGCTTTTTGATTCAATGACATATGCAACGTAAAACCAAAATTTGGCCTTCATATTCACATATTGGTATTGTCTTTCATATTTATGCACTAAAGTAACAACAGGAATTTTTAATGATATTTAAATGAAAAGCTTTGATTGCTTATGTATCCTCACTATTTAAGCCAAATAGAACATAGGTTAGAGACAAAAAACTGCAACTGCTGGAATCCGAGGTAGACAAGCAGGAGGCTGGAAGAACACAACAAACCAGGCAGCGTCAGGAGGTGGAGAAGTTTCGGATGTAACCCTTTTAATAGAACATAGGAATAGGAGTAAACCATTCAGTCCATCAGTTCTGCTCCCATTTAACCAAGTCACAGCTGATCTTGTTCATACTGTTTTCCTGCACTATCCTCACATCCTTGATGCCTTTAATGTCTAAGGAGAAAGTGAGGTCTGCAGATGCTGGAGATCAGAGCTGAAAATGTGTTGCTGGAAAAGTGCAGCGGGTCAGGCAGCATCCAGGGAACAGGAGAATCGACGTTTCGGGCATAAGCCCTTCTTCATTCCCGCTGCACTTTTCCAGCAACACATTTTCAGCCTTTAATGTCTAGTAATCTGTCAGTCTAAACCTTGGAAATAGTTACTAACCGAGCCTCCAAACACTCCTTGGGTAGAGAACTCTAAAATCCACCATTTCTGACTGAAGAAAATCCAACTCATTTCAGTCCCAACCTTCTTCTGTATTAATACATTTAATCTTGAGATATAGACATCGTTTGTTCACCTTGCATTTACTGCCGATTCCTTCTCGGTGCTGATGTTCATTTACTCTTTACTTGTGGTCTGCAGTGGCATCATTCATGCAATGGAAGATTTTGGAAAATGCTGCTATCTAATTCTACAGCCTCTCTTTCCAGATTACAAGCAAAAGTAAAGAATCGTTGTGGGCCCTTATTAAAGGTCTGAGTGATGCCTTCTCTGGGTGGCTGGTGATGTTACTGGTTGGACTTATGGCAGGTAAGAAGGACACAATTAATTTATTGCATGTTGCTGCATCTGGATGCCTTAACTGGGGGACAATTGTACCTTTTAAAGAAGTAAATGATTAGAAGTCCAGGCTAAGGTGTGAGGTTTCAAGAAATTATTAACTGGCATTTTTTTCCCTGGAATTCAGTGATTTGCATTTAAAAATAATTTGTATCTTTGCTAGTTTGCTGGAATAATTATTTGTTCTACTGACAAGTAGTTGATTAATATGTATTCAAACAGTTAGCGATCTAGAGCATTTGAGAGATCATCTCATCAGTGTAGAATTTACTTCCCTTCTATGGATCATCTCTAGGACAGCACAGTTGGCTCAGTGGTTAGCACTGCTGCTTCACAGCACCAAGGACCTGGGTTCAATTCTAGCCTCAGGCGACTGTCTATGTGGAGTTTGCACACTCTCCCTGTGTCTGCATGGGTTTCCTCCAGGTGTTCCAGTTTCCTCCCACCATCCAAAGATGTACAGATTAAGTGAACTGGTCATGTTAAATTGCCCATAGTGTTCAGGGATGTGTAAGTTACGTGCATTAGTTAGGGGTAAATATAAAGTAATAGGGTAGGGGAATGGATCTGGGTGGGATAGACTTTGGAGGATCAGCTGGGCCAAATGGCCTGTTTCCACACTGTAGGGATTCTATGATTCTAAATCTTTCCAGCTGAGGTTTCTTCTCTGCCCTACTCTTTGTGGATGTTGGTGCTCATTATTTGAAGGAAAGTACAAAAAATGCACTAATAAAATGAATCTTCAATTATAATGAATTAACAATTCTTTGAGATTTTATTGAATTGTTTTCTTTTCAGGGGGGAGCTCCAAATTCCAAAACACCTTTTTAATACAGTTTTGAAATCTAGCCACTGTCACTTAGTACCATTATGCTTTAAAAAGAATCAAACTTCTGAATCCTCTTTAAAATAAAGGTCACTTTACCATTTCAGTAAGCTCATTTGATTCCAGCATGTAAGAGTTTAAAAAAAAAACCTTGACACATTATTGAGGGGATGGAATTAATAAATAAGAGAATGGAACTTGCACTAAACAAAACCATATGGCTAAAAGGCTCCTATCCTTTCCAATAACTTGGTCCGATCAGACTGGGCCGACCCAGCAAGCACCATGATTGCTAATCTTGAGCTAAAAGAATTGTTATGTATGTTACAAATATCTAGACCCTCACCTTGTTTGTTTAATAACTTTTTTATAAAACTCCAAATGGTGATGACTGTAGTTGATAGCATTTTTAAAATTTTTAGTTAACTTTGTTGACCTCTGAGGCATGTTCTCCAATAATTGCCTTGCATAATTGGAGTTTACCCATCACTTGGTAATGTTTTAAGTAATTCACTTAAATATCTGGAAGATGACATTGAATTAATTAAAATACAAAGATGTAATTAGCTTTACAACTAATTTAGCTTGTGATCATGTGACCATGTTTTATTACACTGACCTGTGGAAAAATCAACTGACATGATCAACACATTTGAATCAGAAATTGGTGAAACACAGCCTGAAGAAGGAGCAAAAGATGGAACATTTAACTTAAGATCAATCTTTGATAAACGCCTCAAATTCTCCCCACTTGGGGCCATATTTAGCACAAAGTAAGGTAGTTGTGGCTTTCAAGGTCAATCATCAAGATTGTCAGCAAGACAGCTAGGAGTGAGATGAGGAGAAACTTTATTCAGAATTGTTACAATTTGGAGTACGCTGCACGGGAGAGTGGTGAAGGTGGATTCCATTGGTTTCAAGAGAATTAGACAGAGATCTGAAAGTGGTGAATTTAGCGGGCTTTGGAGATAAGGCTGGAGAATAGGACTAGCTGAGGGATTTGTTTCAGGAGTGGTACATTCGATGGCTTGAATGGCTTCCTTCTTACTGTAACATTCTCTGATCCCGTCTCAATCCCATGATATCACTGTCAAGAGTTCTTTAGAGTAATGTTCTCACACAACCATTTTCAACTATTCATCAATGACCTTGCCCATGTCATATTTCACAAATGAAAAGTTAACTGATTACACAATATTCAACATAATTTGTTCAACATCAACCTCAGTTCCTGATGCAGCACATGTTCATATGCAGCAGAAATTCACGGTTGGGCTGAGTAGTAGCAAGTTGCCTGTTGGTGTTGACCCACATGTGTTACGCAATGATCAGCTCCAGCAAGAGAAAATCTAATCATCACTCCTTGACATTCAGTAGAATTACCAATTGCTGAATTTCCCACTATCAACTTCCTGGGAGTTAGCATTGACAGAAACTGAATTGGGCCAAGATTAGAGTGGTGCTGGAATTACACAGCAGGTTAGGCAGCATCCGAGAAGCAGGACAATCGACGTTTCGGGCAGGAGGCCATCATCAGGAATCAGGCTGGAAGCCTCAGGTGGAGAGATAAATGTATCTCAGGGGTGGAGAGATAAGTTTATCTCTCCAGCCCCGAGGCTTCCAGCCTCATTCCTGATGAAGGCCTCCTGCCCGATTTTCCTGCTCCTCGGATGCTGCCTGACCTGCTGTGCATTTCCAGCACCACTCTAATCTTGAGTCTAATTTCCAGCATCTGCAGTCCTCATGTTCACCTAGAAACTGAACTGGTCCAGCCATATAAATGCTGCGGCCACAAGAGCGAGGAAACCTGCAGTATGGCGAATGTCCTGGAGCTTCTTTCCTAAGTGCACCCAACTCTCGCTCCTCCAAGACAGTGTTAGGGAACTGGAGCGTGAACTGGATGAACTTTGGATCATCCGAGAGGCAGAGGCTGTGATAGATAGGAGTTACAGGGAAGCAGTTACTCCTAGGCAAGAAGAAAACTGGGTGACTGTTCAAAAGGGGGAAAATCAGTCAGTGGAGAGATCCCCTGTGGTCGTTCCCCTGAAAAACATGTATACTGTTTTAGGTACTATTGAGGGGGACGACTTGCCAGGGGCAAGCAGTGGGGCCCATGTCTCTGGCACAGAGCCTGTCCCTGTTTCACAGAAGGGAAAGGAGGAGAGTGTTAGTCATTGGGGACTCAATAGTTAGAGGCTCAGATAGAAGGTTTGTTGGGAACGAACGAGACTCGCGGTTGGTGTGTTGCCTCCCAGGTGCCAGGATCCGTGATGTCTCGGATCGTATCTTTGGGGTCCTGAAGGGAGAGGGTGACCAGCCTCAAGTCGTTGTCCATGTAGGGCACAGGTAGAAAGAGGGATAGGGATGTAAGGCAGGATTTCAGGGAGCTAGGGTGGAAGCTGAGAGCTAGAACAAACAGAGTTGTTATCTCTGGTTTGTTACCCATGCCACGTGATAGCGAGGCAAGGAATAGGGAGAGGTATCAGCTGAACATGTGGTTGCAAGGATGGTGCAGGAGGGAGGGTTTCAGATTTTTGGATAATTGGGGCTCATTCTGGGGAAGTTGGGACTTGTACAAACAGGACGGTCTTCACTTGAACCAGAGGGATACTAATATCCTGGGTGGGAAATTTGCTGGTGCTATTCGGGTGGGTTTAAACTAGCTCAGCAGGGGGATTGGAAGCGGAGGCGTAGTTGCAGTGCAAGGAGGATGAGTGTAGGGAGGACAGGGACAGGATTTCAGGGTCACAGAAATGTGCTGGCACACAGCAAACTGGTTTGAAGTGTGTCTACTTCAACGCCAAAAGTATCTGAAATAAGGTTGATGAGCTTGCAGCATGGATAGGTACCTGGGACTTTGATGTTGTGGCCATTTCGGAGACATGGATAGAGCAGGATGAGGAATGGATGTTGCAAGTTCCAAGGTTTAGATCTTTTATTAAAAACAGGCAAGGCGGTAAAAGAGAGGGAGGTGTGGCCTTGTTAGTCAAAGATAGTATAACGGTGGCTGAGAATTTTTGATGAGGACTCGTCTGAAACCCTCCCTCCTGCACCATCCTTGCAGCCACATGTTCAGCTGATACCTCTCCCTATTCCTTGCCTCGCTATCACGTGGCATGGGTAACAAACCAGAGATAACAACCAGAGGTAGTGTGGGATGAGGTTAGAAACAGGAGAGGAGGGGGTCACGCTGCTTGGAGTTTTTTATAGGCCTCCGCAGAGATCCAGGGAGGTGGAAGAGAGGATTAGCAAAATTATTCTGAGTAGGAGTGAAAGGATCAGGGTGGTCATTATGGAGGACTTTAACTTCCCTAACATTGACTGGAAATGTTATAGCTCTACTATGTCGGATGGATCAGTTTTTGTCCAGTATATACAGGAGGGTTTCCTGACACAGTATGTCAAAGGGCTGACAAGAGGGGAGGCCACACTGGATCTGGTGCTTGGTAATGAACCAGGCCAGGTGTTTGATTTAGTTGTAGGTGAGCACTTGAGAGAGTGACCATAATTCAGTTACGTTTAGTTTAGGGATGGAAAGGGATAGGTACATGCCACAGGTCAAGAGTTATCGATGGGATAAGGGCAATTATAATCTGATTAGGCAAGAATTAGGATGCATAGAATGGGGTAGCAAAATGCAGGGGACGCAGACAATCGAAATGTGGAGCTGGTTTAAGGAACAGATATTGTGTGTCCTTGATAGGTATATCCCAATCAGGCAGGGAGGAAGTAATAAGGGAAGGGAACCATGGTTTACTACAGAAATTGCATCTCTTGTTAAGAAGAAGAAGGAGGCTTATGTGTTGATGAGGCAAGGTGGTTCCGATGAGGCGATGGAGAGTTACAGATCAGCTAAGAAGGATTTAAAGAGAGAGTTAAGAAGAGCAAAGAGAGGACACAGGCAGTCTTTAGCAAATAGAATAAAGGAGAACCCTAAAGCTTTCTATAGGTATGTGAGGAATAAAAGGATGATTAGGGTAGGAATAGGGCCAGTTAAAGACAGATGTGGGAAGTTGAGTGTGGACCCTGTAGAGATCGGAGAGGTGCTAAATGAACATTTCTCATCCGTGTTCACTCAGGAAAAGGAGAATATTGTAGAGGAGAGGAATGAGATACGAGATATTAGAATAGAAAGGATCGAAGTTAGTTACACACAGGTATTATCAATTCTAGAAGGAGTGAAAGTAGACAAGTCCCCTGGGCCGGATGGGATTTATCTGAGGATTTTCTGGGAAGCTAGGGAGAAGATAGCAGATCCTTTGGCTTTGATATTTGAGTCGTCATTATCTACAGGTTTAGTACCTGAGGACTGAAGGATTGCAAATGTGCCCTTGTTCAAGAAGAGAAGCAGAGATGACCCCGGTAATTATAGACCAGTGAGCCTTACTTCTGTTGTAGGAAAAGATTTGGAAAGGATTATAAGAGATAAGATTTATAATCATCTAGCAAGCAACAATTTGATTTCAGGTAGTCAACGTGGTTTCGTCAAGGGCAGGTCGTGTCTCACAAACCTCATTGAGTTTTTTGAGAAGGTGACCAAGCATGTAGATGAGGGTGGGGCAGTTGACGTGGGTACATGGACTTCAGTAAAGCCTTTGAAAAGGTTCCACATGGTAGGCTGATGGAGAAAATGCAGAGGCATGGAATTGAGGGTGAATTATCAGTTTGGATTAGAAATTGGCTTTCTGAAAGAAGGCTGCGAGTGATGGTTAATGGAAAATATTCAGCCTGGAGTCCAGTTACTAGTGGTGTGCCACAGGGATCTGTTTTGGAACCACTGCTATTTGTCATTTTTATACATGACTTAGACACAGGCATAGGTGGATGGATTAGTAAATTTGCAGACGACACTAAAGTCAGTGAAGTAGTGGACAGTGTGGAAGAATGTTACAGGTTGCAGGGGGACTTGGATAAACCGCAGAATTGGGCTGAGAGGTGGCAAATGGAGTTCAATGCAACTAAATGTGAGGTGATGCACTTTGGGAAGAATAACAAGAAGGCAGAGTATTGGGTCAATGGAAAGATTCTTGGTAGTGTGGATGTGCAGAGGGATCTTGGAGTCCATGTGCATAGATCTCTGAAAGTTGCCACCCAGGTGGATAGTGCTGTTAAGAAGGCATATGGTGTGTTAGGTTTCATTGGTAGAGGGATTAAGTTCCGGAACGACAATATCATGCTGCAACTATACAAAACGCTGGTGCGGCCACACTTGGAATATTGTGTACAGTTCTGGAAAAGGAGCAGAGGAGATTTACCAGGATGTTGCCTGGTCTGGAGGGAAGGTCTTATGAAGAAAGGCTGTGTGACTTGGGTCTGTTCTCATTGGAAAGAAGAAGGCTAAGGGGGGATTTGATAGTGACATACAAGATGATCAGAGGATTAGATAGGGTAGACAGTGAAAGACTTTCTCCTAGGATGATGCCGTCAGCTTGTAAGAGAGGGCATAACTACAAATTGAGGGGTGATAGATTTAAGACAGATGTTAGAGGCAGGTTCTTTACACAGTGAATGGTAAGGGCGTGGAATGCCCTACCTGCTAATGTAGTCAACTCAGCCACATTAGGGAGATTTAAACAATCCTTAGATAAGCACATGGATGATTTTGGGATAGTGTAGGGGGACAAGCTGAGAATAGTTCACAGGTCGGCGCAACATCGAGGGCCGAAGGGCCAGTTCTGCGCTGTATTGTTCTATGTTCTAATAGTACCAAGGGTGTCGCTTCTCTCCAGGATCTGCAACAGTTCAAGGAGGCAACTCATCATTACCTTCTCTAGGGCAATAAGTATGGGCAATAAATGCTAGTCTAGCCATCAACACACGTAGTGAATGAATTTAAAAGACAAGAATGTTTACACATTTTTCATAGACTATTAAAATGTATTCATTCATATTTGTTAGCAAAAGGTAATAGGCATGTTATGGAAATATCCGGATTCTGTACTGAGCCCAAACAACAAGCTTTAGGCTAGAAGAGGGACACCGAAACATTTCAGTTGAAGAGAGGACTACAGCAAGGCCTGATCTGTACACATGAGAAATATTCAGAGTTGGTTCTAAAGAAGGGTCTCTAGACCTTTGTTTTCTCTTCACATATGCTGCCAGACCTGCTGTGTTTTCCAGCAATTGCTGTTTTTGTTTCTGATTTGCAGCAGCAGCAGTTCTTTTATTTTGTTTTCTCGTTCAGAGAATTAGACTTACTTCTGGGGTAGAAATTGGAAATGAGAACATAACTAACCTGCGATGCACTGACAATGCAGTATTATTTCAAAATTACAAGATTCCTTCCAAAATATCATAGATCAAATGAAATTTCGAAGTTTAGAATTTGAATCGAGAGTGAATAGCGAAAAGACAAAACTAATGGTGGTAAGAAGGAATACAGGAGAAGAAACTAGAATGAAGATTAAAGAATGATGTCACACTGGAACAAATAAATATGTTTGTTAACTTAGGAGAAATAACTGTGGTGATACAGAAGTTGGAAAGATAAAGATGGCCTGAAGGTGAAGGATGTGTTAACAGGAAAACTCAAGCTTGTAACAAGGGGAAAATCTTTTAAGAATGCTATATTCAATCCACTTTCCTACATGCTCCAGGAATGCAGACAATAAAGAACTATAGAAAAAATATGGATAAAATGTGGATGTTAAGGCATATGCTAAAAATTCCATATACCAACATAAGACAAATGAAAAAGAGTTTAAAATTACAAAAACAGAAATAATTCTTAAAAAGTTACATCATGAAACAAAAACATCATTAGTTCTACCATTTGATCAGAGCAGAAAAACTATAGAGACTTACCTGAGGGCAAAGTGGATGACATTAGAAACAGGCGTCAAACTAGGTATAGTTGAATGACAGATGTCAGTGTGATTGTAGATGAGCTACATTGGATATGTGAGAATTGTGGGAGACAGATGAGCATGGCTTGCAGTGACAGCAAATCTCCTGGCAATGGTATCAATGAGCAGCAGAATAGATCAATAAAGTGTAAATGTTAACACAGTAAATGGCATATGGGTGTAAAATTAATATTCCAGAAATCAAATTAATTTTTTTTTAATGCATCACCTAATGCAGAAAACTGGAATGTTTTCTAATCATAACTGAAAGTAATGAGGATTTGGAGATGCCGGTGTTGGACTGGGGTGTACAAAGTTAAAAATCACACAACACCGGGTTATAGTCCAACAGGTTTAATTGGAAGCACACTAGCTTTCGGAGCGACGCTCCTTCATCTGATGACTATCACCTGATGAAGGAACTTCGCTCCGAAAGCTAGTGTGCTTCCAATTAAACCTGTTGGACTATAACCTGGTGTTGTGTGATTTTTAACTTTGAAAGTAATGAGAAATGTAAGAACTAACCAACAAACTACTTCTTATGATGCATTTTTTCTTTTCCTAAAATCTTCTGAATTACCTAATTGGTGACTAGAGTGTAAGCATCTGAAAAGGTTAAAGCTGAAGAGTACCTTAAGCATTACCAGTTGTAATGGTTTCATGTGGGCTTGGTGGGGGCAACTTAGGATCTCAAAGAATTGAGACCACTCATATGGGTTTTATTAAACTTCTGTGACAATATCTGTCATATTAATGTAAATTGTACATAGTTGTTTATCAAGCAATAAGCTTGTTAAAGACAAGAATGTCTTCTCATTAGACTACCAAGTCTACCACATTATAACAAGTAGCCCTGTTGATCTCTACCCTGAAAGCAGCAAAACTGCCTTGTAGTGAGCAATCCTATAGAGAGCTTATATAATATGATGAGCAGTGATATAGATTGCTCATACAGTATGTGTTAGAAGTGTATGTCATTAAAAAGAAAGCCATTTTGAAATCCAGAGCAGTTCTTCAATTACCAACCCTTGTCCCCCTCAAGCATTGAAAACCGCCACCCAAATATTGGCTAAGTAGAAACTCGAAAGTCCATGAGGGCCCTCAGCCACCCAGTTTACCAAAATGTTTTTCCCTGCACAGAAAGAGAGAACGGAAAATAATCTCTTCCCTGTCGTAATTTCAGGTGTTCTTTATCCAATAAATGTGTCTCCTGTAGGAGAGCTATATCGATCTTCTCTTTCTTGAGGTTTGATAATACTCTCCTCCTTTTGATTGGTGAATTACTCCCCATGACATTCCAGGTGCACCATTTAATCGATCGATCATTCATAATCACCGGACAAGTCCGAGACCCCCTGGGAGAAGAAACCCTATCCAAAACATCCCGAGCATAGAGCATATAAAATTCACAAAATAAAAGCTCTTTAATACATTCAGATCAATATAATAAAAAACTATTTCTAAATAATAAAAAAAGTATAAAACGTATTTAAATGGAGATCTTCCCCCTTATTCCCAGGGGGCATCACTTCCTTTCCAAAAAACCCATCATAACCACTCCCAACCAGTGCCCCACCCTTGACCCAGGCACCCCACGATAGGATAAAGAAAATTCAAGTATACTACTGAACTAGAACTAACAGTGAGTACCCTATCCCCCACCCACCCCACCCACACCAACACCTGGATATATATGGTAATGTTAATACCATAAATGAACATATATGACTATAAAATTACAGTATCAGCAAATAATAATTAAATATATTAATACAAAATAACAGGGGAAAACAACCCCACTCCCAAGGACAAAGATAAAATAAGATAAGGTACCCACCTTCCACCCCATCTACATTAACTAGACCCCCCTGGCCTATATATATATTAAAAAAAAAGAAAGAAAATCGCTAAATAAAGAATGAATAAATAAACCCTTCTTCCCACCCCCCCACCCCCCGGAGATTATGTTAAACAGTAAGGTAATGAAAGGGAAAAAGAAAGGGGGGTAAACCGGGCTGGGGGGAGGACAAAACAACATCAATTAACTCTTATAATTTATCTAAGAGAGTCCAAAAGTTTCTTGGCCTTCTCCAGGGATCCAGAGTTATACACGAACCCTTCATGGCTGAAGCATAGTATAGCTGGGTAGCGCAAGGAATATTGAATGTTTAAATCCCTTAAACGCTTCTTCGCTTCATCAAACGCCTTCCTCTTTCGGACCAGAGCTGGGGAAAAGTCCTGAAATAATCTTGGATCCTTTATAAGTCATGGCTTGGGGATTTTGAATGCAAAACAATATTTATAATATACTTTCTGTGAGGTTTCTACACATCTGGTGCAGAATAAACTGGTGATGCTGTGTGATTTCAGGATGCTGTTATCTAATGCCTTTATAGTATTGTAATATGTAGGATTTCTGGCCAATGCTTTTATGTTGCCTGTACAAAGTTAAGTAGTGTTCTTGATTTTTAATACATTAAAAAAGCTCAGAGTAACCAAGTGATGCCTTGTGCTACTTGAACTCACCAGGCCCTTGCTTTGTGCCTGCATTTGCAAGCACAACAAACCTCCAGTCCAAAGCAGAATGTGGGTGTGTGGTTAAAAGGCTTGGCATTAACCCATAAGATTTGAGATGTTTGATTAGATGCATCTGGGCTTATTTCCTAAACTTAACAAAATATTAGAGTGCCATAAGCCTAGAAATAGGTTGTCTGTCTGCTTTGCCTGACGTAGGTTAACCAGCAATTGAAGGCAGAGCTTTCTCTGTAGCTGCTTTGTTTTCGAAACCCAGTACTTGGCAGTTCATAATGTTCCAACAGAGGAACAGGTTATTTGCTCATCAATTCTTAACCAGTTTTCTTTCACAATATTTCTGGTCTTTTTGCTCTGTCAACCTTTTTGATCATCCATATATTTGCCCACTAAAGGCCCTAACTTCTACTCCACCATGAAATCCTTGCCTTTAAGGTATACAATCTTCCTGTAATCTTAATTCAAAATATATTCAAATTTTTCTAAATTGAATGACATCTGCCACATATCTGAAAGCTTGCTAATCTATCGAAAATGTGCAGTCTTTCACAATTTGTAGTCACTAGCAAAATTTTAATATTGTTCCTTCAATTACAAACCATTTATAAATCAAAGAACTATTTGTAGCCTTGATACAGGACCCTATGAAGCAGCGCGTGTAAGTTACAGATAAGTATGTGGTTTATTGGTTAGCATTTTTAGTAGTTTGTGTAAGTAGTTAGTTTGATGGTTAATGTTTCTTATTAGTGGTTATTGTGGGTGGAATCCTGTAAGGTTTTGATTGACGCAGGCTATGACAAGCTCTATGGCAGAATTGGAAGAGAAATCCGACAGGTCCTATCTTGACGTTGAGATTGTGTCACTGTATCCTTCACTCTTTTGCTGAGTAGTGAAGTGAGTTTCGGGCTGCTATGAACTCCCATGTGGCTCAGCACCAAACAGCATCTCGGGGCACAATCGGCAGGCTGTAGTCCATACAGCTTTTGTCCTTGGAAACTGGCATCTAGTATTTGCAATCCCTTGCAGTCTGTCACAACTAGCGCAACACCACTTACAGGCTGCTTAGGAAGAACATACCTACATTACGGGCAGACGCGTAACTAATTTTGAAAGATTTTAGCAAGGACACTTTATGAGCATGGACAGGCACCCAGTTCACAAGTTGGACCAGACTATATTTTAAGACTGCTTGCTTGCAGTCTTGCTACTCACTCACTTCACATTTTGCTGCATGCTTGCAACATCCATTCCTTGCCTTGTCTTGCCTTACCTTTACCGTGCCAAGCACAGCCACGCAAGCAGACAGTTTGTCTTGCTGGTTAGCAAACTTTTATTAAGGCACTGTGCATCTTGCTGTATGGCAGTGTGTTATGTTAATCTCACACTTGCACCTTGTGCCAGAAGCAAATGTAGCAAACACACTGCACTTGCAGCAAGCAAGCAGCCATGTCTCAAAGTCTGAAGGAAGTAGACCCCAACAAAGTCGGGGTTTCCAACTTAGTAAGTCAACGCCAGCCTCTAAACCACTGCAGGGAATTAGCTACGATCAGCCATCCAGTCAGGGTGTTCTTGGTCAGGGTCTACATCTGTGCAGTCATGGAGTAAGTTGTAGTCAGTCTTGTGACTCCTCAGCAGCTGGTTGGAGTAAGGGTATAGGGTTAATGCATTGAGGCAGACTTGCAACTGTCAGTCAAGGGTCTGGGAACTTCTCATCTAGGGATGTCCAGTTAGAATTCTGAATAACTATGACCAGTCTGTTGGGTCTATCCAGTTGGGAAACCAGGACATAAGAGGGGAAAAAGGGTGCCTTTGCTATGGAAGGAAGACTCAGCAACAAATTATCTGGATTTGGGGCTCCAGGTGGGGTGGGTGAGGTAAGAGAGGGTGCGTGGTTTGCTCACAGTCAGGAACACTCTGGCTTCAGGAAGGTGTGGTGTTGGACGGAACAATTACAAACACATCTGATATGATTACCTCATATGGCACGAGATGGCGAAGAAAGGGGGCAGGTGGAGGATCATATCAATGGGTTGAGTAGAGATCTGGTGAGTTGCAAAGCCTATGAGGTTCATGAAAAGGCTTACAGCAAGGAGATCTAGATGTCCTGGGTCTCACTGACACACACAGGCAGAGGATACAAGCCACTAGCTAAATTGTACACCAGGTTCCTTTTCTCTGACTATCTCTCCACATTTTCAGAGGTCCATTTTTGTGGGTTCTTGGGGAACAAGCCTGTTTGCCATGTCTTGGTAGAAATGCTGGTTCATGGTAAAAAGTGGCATGCAGTGAATGCAACTACTGCAGGGTTACAATGACAGTTCTAGTGGAATTACGTGGTAGTTATTTGGTTGGCAGGTTGGAAGAGGCTGTAGGTAAAAGCATTTGAACAAAGAAGTTGCTGGCAACAGTGAGTAGTTGGAGTATGAGCCTTGGTGGGAGGTAAGTGCAGTAGCAGAGAAAGAGAGTGTAAGCTGGTAGAGAAAAGAATGTAACACTTACCCTGGCAGAATGAAAAAGGTCATCAGCTTTCTTACAACACCCCACAACAGCACTGACCAGGTGGTGATCTCTGACCAAGCTGCTAGCCTTCTCTGTCAGTCCTCTGGAAAGAGGACTGCTCTCCTTTGCATGACCCCTACAAGCAGGTTCTCCACTTCTTGTTAGAGAACCACGGAGCCATCTAATAGATGGTAATTATAGAGTCATAGAGATGTACAGCACAGAAACATACCTTTGGTCCAATCTGTCCATGCTGACCAGATATCTAACCTAATCTAATCCCATTGGCCAGCACTTGGCCCGTATTCCTCTAAACCCTTCCTATTCTTTTAAATGCTGTAATTGTACCAGCCTTCACCAATTCCTGTGGCAGCTCATTCCATACATGCACCACCCTCTGCATTAAAAAGTTGCCCCTTACGTTCCTTCTAAATTTTTACCCTTTCACCCTAAACCTATGCCCTCTAGTTCCTACCCCAGGGAAAAGACCTTGTCGATTTACCCTATCCATGCCCCTCCCTACTTCAACATCTTTCGACTCTGTCTTTGACTGGGAAGGGCACCTTCAGAATGCCAGTGTGCACAGTGGCCTTTTAAATATGGTACAGACACAAGGAATGCTTTTAAGTTTGGTGAATATCTGGTAAGTGGCAAGTTGTTCTGGGAATGGCATGTGGTAAGGTGGGGCTAGAATCAGACACCAGGCTGCTGCAGAGCTGGGATAGGTGGTTAATGAGCAAGTTGGCATTTGCTAAGATATAGTGAGAAATTATGCTAGGCCTTGTGAAAGGAATCCCTCCAGAAAATTCAACACAAGTCACACTTAGCTGATAAAAAGTAAGACTTAGCCTTGTGGTTGTGTTTTGTAGATTGGGACCAAGTGGACCTTGTTGACTACGATGTTCTTGATTGGGGTTGTTAACCTGGGTCAATCAGGAAAGTCCTGATAACCCCATTCGTGATCTCTCTACATGTCTTGGAAAAAGTGTTTCCACTTTTTCCAAAATTTTAGTGTACACCTTCTCTGTGAAAACAATAGCAAACTGCTTATAAAGTGGTACAATTCCACTGCACTTCAAGCTTACCTCTTTTATCTCCTAAAGTAACTCTGATAATGCTTTGATAATCCTCTAACTAGTAATGTACCTACAGAATGGTTTTTTTAAAGTCTCCTTTTTTTTTCACCCTTATTTTCGCTTTCAGCTGTTTTTCAAATTTCCTATATTCTTTATTGTTTTGGCGTGCTTTTCTGTTACCTGTCCTGTAAGTGTAAAGTGTTGTTAATTTAAAATTTCATTTTGTTTGTCAACTTATCCATAAATATTAGTCTTTGTTTTTTTAATTGAAAAGAAAATATTTTTACTTGTATTATTCAATTTTTCTAATTACTACCTATTTCTGTTCATTTTAGTTTCACTGTTTTTATCTCAATATGCTTTTTCCAGTTAAGTGTATTTGGAAAAATATTTGAAGATCAATATACTGGAGAAGGGACAGATTTAATGACTAAACAAAAGCAACAATCCTTTTGCTGACTGTTAAAGTAATCAAGTACTCTATTTTCTGCCTAGGTGCTATTGCTGGTTTGATCGATATGGCCTCTCACTGGATGACAGATCTGAAAGAAGGTGTCTGTTTACAGGGGTTCTGGTACAACCATGAACATTGTTGCTGGACGTCTAGTGAAACCACTTTTGAGCAACGTGACAAATGCCCCCAGTGGAAGTCTTGGTCAGAGCTGTTTCTCAACCAGTCAGATGTAATTAGATATCATTATTTCTTTAATATTTTTGATAGTCCCTAACTTTGACTTGCCCAATATTTATTTTTCCATCTGATAAATTTGAATATGTCTTGTCTTCTGAAATTAAAGATAATTTTCCATCCCTAACCAGTGTACACAGAATTCCTTCTAGGCCATTTGAGAAATATTTGGTATCGATGATTTCCTTCAACATACATGGTGATTTTGGATTCAACAACTCCGAAAGCTCAGTAACAGCTTCTGTGGATGTATACAATGTTAATGATGCTGAAAATGAAGAGATAGTAAAGACTTTGGCGTATATTCCTTGTTCTCACGAAATATTTCCTGTAATAGTATTAAACATTTCAGAAACACGCATGTGTGAATAGAATAATGTTTCTGAAGAATATGTTGAAGAGAATTAAATGCCTACTGGCGACTTTTTACACTGGAAAAATTACTCCACAAGTTCAAGATGAGAAGTCTCTGAGCCATAAAATAGCAGTTCTGTGTAGATGCCTTATTACAAACAATCCTGAATTGGTGGGTAAATCTATTTGGAAGATTAATACAATAATGACTGGCTGGAGCAAGAAGTCACCACACTGGCTTAATGTGCCTGACAATTCAGTGATATGGATTGTGCCTAATTTGTTACAACAACGCAAAGATTTTCAAAATATCACCTTCATATGTGATTTTACATTGTAACAAAAACAGTTCATGTTACATTTTGAGTAAATTAAGTAAACGTGAATGGAAAATGCTACAGTTGAATAAGGATGAGTCCATACAGTATGCTTCAGGAATATTCTGTGCAAGAAATGCAATAAATGGAATGATTAGCTATTGTTATATGTTCATGTAATGAATAGGTTCTGGAAATACTTCAAATTTTACTAAATGTTCTCTAACTAAACTAACTGAGTTACAAATCACACAACACCATGCTATAGTCCAACAGGTTTATTTGGAAGCATGAGCTTTCGGAGAGCCACTCCTTTTTAAAAAAAGTATCCCTACAGTGTGGAAACAGACCCCTCGGCCCAACACGGATCTTCCAAAGAGTAACCCACCCAGATCAATTTCCCTACATTTACAGCTGACTAATAATTTACGCTATGGGCAATTTAGCATGGCCAATTCACCTAGCCTGCACATCCTTGGATTGGTATTAAAGATTTCAGAAATTCACATGTGTGAATAGAATAATGTTTCTGAAGAATATGTTGAAGCTCTTCCTCAAGAGAATTAAATGCCTACCCGGAGAAAACCCACACAGACACAGAGAGAATGTGTAAACTCCACACAGACAGTCCCCCAAGGCTGGAATCAAACCCTGATCCCTGGCGCTGTGCTAACCACTGAGCCACTATGCCATTCTTCTTCAGGTGGTTGTGTAGCAGGACCATAAGACACAGAATTTATAGCAAAAGATTACAGTGTCATTCAAGTAAAATGATATATTTAACAAACTTCGATTGTTGTTAAGTCTTTCATTTTTTAGAATGGGTCACAGATTTCAGTTCATTAATATATAAATCCCAGAAATACTTTTAAGTCACTTTCTCTCAAGTTAAGGTTTTATTAAAAAAAGGTGACAGTGCATTAAAGATATGAGGTCAGAGTCTGTCTGTATCCCAATCTTGACTCAAAGTGGTTCTATTTCCAAAAAGGAATTTACAAAATATTGTATGGATTGACTGTCTGCATTGCCTGCCTACCGGTTCTGTATTTTTTGAGCAAAATAGAATGTATCTGTAAATATAATCCTGCCAGTACAAATTCACCCCTTAGATTTATATGTGTGTGCATGTGCAGGGGAGAGAGAGTGAGAGAGAAAATAGTGTAGTGGGGTCATCTGGACTGTGACATGAATCCAAGGTCCCAGTTGAAGCCATCTTCGTGGGTACTGAACGTGGCTATTGGCCATTCTGCGTTGCTGCCTGTCCCAAAGTCCATCTTGGAGAATGCTCACCCGAAGATCCGAATGTCCCTGACAGCTAAAGTCTTCCCTGACTGCAACTGCGACCAACTACACTATTCTCTCTCTCTCTCTCTCACACACACGTGTACACATACACTTTACAAGCTTGCACACACTCACTCACATGGTGTGATCTCTCTCTATCTATCTCTCTCTCTCTCTCACTCACACACACACACACACACACACACACACTCTCACTCTCACTTACACACACACACACACACACACACACACACACACACACACTTTCACCCAAGCACGGACCCCATCACACTCATATATACACACACATTTTACAAGTTTGCACACACTCACTCACATGTCTCTCTCTCTCTACCCCCCTGGCATATGCTCACACATATAAATCTATGGGGTGAATTTGTGTTTGTAGAATTCTGTTTACAGATACGTTCTATTTTGCTCAAAAATTACACAACTGGTAGGCAGGCAATGCAGACAGTCAATCCGTATAACATTTTGTAAATTCCATTTTGGAAATAGAACCATTCTGAGTCAAGATTGGGATACAGTCAGACTCTGAACTCACGCCTTTAATGCATTGCCTGAACTGAGATGTCACCTTTTTTTATAAAATCTTAACTTATCTTGAGAATGTGACTTAAAGGTAGTTCTGGGATTTACATATTAATGAACTGAAACCTGTACCCCATTCCAAAAGATGAAGGACTTATCAACAATCGAGGTTTGTTAAATATATCATGTTACTTGCATGACACTGTAATCTTTTGCTATAAATTCTGTGTCTTATGGTCCTGCTACAAGAAGGAGCAGTTCTCTGAAAGCTAGTGCATCCAAATAAACCTATTGGACTATAGCCTGGTGTTGTGTGATTTGTAACTTTGTTGACCCTAGTCCAACACCGGCTCCTTCGCATCATTAAGTAACTGAAATTCTAATGTAAATTTTAAATTATTTTTCTTTACTGTCAATGTCCTATTATGCGTAGATATGAATTATAATATTTATGTTGTGTTGAATGTTCCAGGGAGCTGGTGCATATATATTGAATTACTTCATATATATTAGTTGGGCTATGGCTTTCGCTTTCCTGGCTGTGGCTTTGGTCCGCGTATTTGCACCTTATGCTTGTGGATCTGGAATTCCAGAGGTAAGCCTCAAGTTTAGTTTCGGGAATTTGAGATTTCTTCTACAGCTAGCACAATGTTACAACTAATAGACATACTTAAAATGATTCTGTAGTTTTGTTTTGTCCCCTAATGCTATTGTCTCAAAAATAGTAATCACAAAGCTTAAAATACAAATTCTAGTACATGAAAGTGTGCCACACAGTGAGCCTAACTGACATTCTGTGCCTATTTCAATTCAACAAAATATGTCAGACAAAAACAAATTACTGGAAAAACTCAGCAATCCTAGCAGTATATGTGGATAGAAAATAGAGTTAATGCTTCGGGTCCAGTGACCCTTCTGCAGATAATAGATGACTTTCAGTCATTTCTCAAGACAATACCCTGGCCATAAAGTGTTAATCAATCTGATTTGAATTCTAAACAAAGCCTGACAGTTAACAGACAATCATCATTAAGTGCTGCATTCTCTATCACAGTGCTTCTAACAGTGCATCCATTTGCCAACCAATCAACAATGCATTCTCAAATGTTGGTTTTCCTCTGTACTGGTATTCTTCTGAATTGTGCTGCTAAATGTAATATAGAAAGCTTCAACACTCTGTATCTTTTTCAACAATGTTCAAGTTCTGTGCTACCAAATTATTATCTACATAGAAGATAGGAGCAGGAGGAGGCCATTCAGCCGTTCGAGCCTGCTCCACCATTCATCACAATCAAAGCTGATTGTCCAAGTCAGTAGCCCAATCCTACTTTCTCCCCACAAACTTTGGTCCCATTCGTGCCGAGTGCTATATCCCTTGAATACATTCAATGTTTTGACATGAACAACTTCCTGTGGCAATGAATTCCTCAGGCCCACCACTCTTTGGGTGAAGAACGTCTCCTCATCTCCATCCTAAATGGACTACCCCGAATCCTTAGACTGTGACCCCTTGTTCTAGATGCACCCACCATCGGGCACCACCTGCATCTACCCTGTGTAGTCTTGTTAGAATTTTATAAGTCTCTTTGAGATCCACCCTCACTCGCCTGAACTCCAGTGAAAACAAACCCAGCCTCTCCTCATACGTCAGTGCTACCATCCCCGGAATCAGCCTGGTAAACTTTTGCTGCATTCCCTTGAGAACAAGAGCATCCTTCCTCCGAAAAGGAAACCAGAACTGCACAGAGTAGTCTAAGTGTGACCCCACCAAGGCCTGTATAACTGCAACAACATATTTCTGCTTCTGTACTCAAAACCTCAACATACCATTTGCCTTCTTTACCACCTGTTGCACCTGCATATCTACCTTCAGCGACTGATGCACAAGGACACCCACATCCCACTGCATACTCCCCTCTCCCAATTTACAGCCATTCGTGTAGTAATCTACCGTCTTGTTTTTGCTTCCAAAGTGAATAACCACACATTTATCCAAATTATACTGCATCTGCCATTGATTTTTGCACTCACCCAACCTGTCCAGATCATGCTGAAGCATTGCTGCATCCTCATAACAGTTCAACCTCCCACCCAACTTGGTATCATCTGCAAACTTTGAGATGTCAGATTTTGTCCCCTCATCCAAATCATTAATATATATTCTGAATAACTGGAGTCTTAGCACCGATCCCTATGGCACCCCAGTAGTTAGTGCCTGCCAATTTGAAAGGGACCCATTAATCGCTGCTTTGTTTCCTCTCTGCGAACTAGTTTTCTATCCATTTCAATGCACTCCGCCCCTCCCCCCATCCCATGCACTTTAATCTTGCACAATAATCTCTTATGCAGGACTTTGTCAAACGCTTTGTGAAAGTTCAAAAATACCATAATATTTGCTTAATGATTACCCCAAAAAAGGCTGTGGCTGCAAGATTCTTTATCATTGCACTACTAAACTTATCTTGATACATTGAGAATGCACACCATTGACATGAATACATGCAGTAGCATCCCCTGTATGACCACGAACATGTGTAAAAATAACTTGCCATACAGCCCCACCAGGTGATATGATGCCAGCAGACCAAAAATGAACAAAGCAATTCCTGGCACAATGCCTCTAACATTCAAGGCTTGACGTAATAATGGATTGCTGCTTGACTTGTCAGCCAGTGAATGCGTGGAGTCAGCACGGACCCTCTGCGTGTTGGCCTGAAGTCATAATTAGGGACCTATATATGTCATAAGACAACAATGTGTATATTCAAATTATAAGAGCCTGGTTAAGGTGGACACTTAGTTACTTTGCAGGCCCTGAGGAGGATAGGGATAACCAGATCGAGGGCATGGCTGTAAGTCATTGTGCACAATTTAGGAGTGCTACTTTCCCATTTTGGATGGTTGGATGGCTCAAGGCCAACTCCATTGTCTCCTTAGTAAGTTAAATTCTGAGCCTTTAATTTATTGGCTGCTAATAAGGTTTACAGTGGATAATTTGTGTTCTTTAAGAACTTTACACATATTTGAACTTTCAAAACTTAATAATGTTTACAACTGTTCTGTCATTTACTTCCAGATTAAAACAATATTAAGTGGCTTTATCATTAGGGGCTATCTAGGAAAGTGGACTCTGATCATAAAGACTGTTACCCTGGTTTTGGCTGTGTCTTCAGGCCTCAGCCTGGGAAAGGAAGGTCCTCTAGTGCATGTGGCCTGCTGCTGCGGCAATTTTGTTTGTCATTTGTGTACAAAATATAGAAAAAATGAAGCTAAAAGGAGAGAGGTAAGTGGATATTGACATGTAAGTAGTATTATAGCACCTATGATACAGTGTTCATCCTAAACAGATTAGTACAGAGCTGCTAATCATCTGGCAAAAATGAAAAAAAAATGCTAAACATTGGATCCTAAAAATATAACATTCAAGGAGAACTGTAGTACTGGTGGAGCTTTTAGTGAAATATGAGAATTTTGAAAAAAATTGCATATTAAGGTGAGAATTTTACATGTTGGACATTGGGTGACTGGGAGTAATTAATTCAACAAAAGCCAGAGTAATTCTTGAGTGGGATGTGTTGCACATTAGGATAGAATTTGGAAATACCTGTAAATTTTTGAGGATGAACTTGAAGCAAAGTCAGATAAGCATTAGAAAAGTAAATTCTAGAGATAAGAAAGGCAAATTATATGTTATATCCATGTGTCTCAGCAAATTTGTGTTTTTTCCTGAATATTGGAAGATATCCAAAATATTGGAAAAGAGTGAAGACCACCTGTGTAAAATTTAGTAACTTTCATCAAAAGTTATGAAAAAAGGTGTGGACTATTATTGCAGCCATAACACCTAATACTTGAGTAACTATTACTGTAAAGTTGGAGGTCTTATTTCCCAATTTAAGTTGCAAACCTGCAAATATATTCTATTCAGGAAAACAGTCACTTCCCTGGATATTTTGACACACTAGGTATCAAGAATCCTATTTAATTTGACCAATGTGGCTGTTCTATGTGGATTTGGCTCCAACTTAGAGCTATCAACTATTGAGCAATGTATGAGTATTTTCAGGATGTAGGTTTGCTCACTGAGCTGGAAGGTTCATTTTCAGATGTTTCATCACTATACTAGGTAACATTTTCAGTGAGCCTCTGGATGAAGCTCTGGTGGTGTAGCCTGCTTTCTATTTATGTGTTTGGGTTTCCTTGGGTTGGTGATGTCTTTTCCTGTGGTGACATCATTTCTGGTGGTGATGACATTTCTTGTTCTTTTTCTCAGCTGATGGTAAATGGGATCCAAGTCAATGTGTTTGTTGATAGAGTTATGGTTGGATCCAACAAAGAACAGGAAATGACATCACCATAGGAAATGACATCACCAACCCAAGGAAACCTAAACAAATAAATAGAAAACGGGCTACACCACCAGTCCTTCATCTGGAGGCTCACTGAAGATGCACATGGTGAGGACAGTGCAGGAGAGAGAGAGAGAGAGAGAGAGAGAGAACCTGAACAGTTACTGCCTTTGCTGTTTTTGAATTCATGTGTCACTGGACATCGGAGTACATCTGGGAAAATTAACAAACAGTGAATTTCACAACTAATCTTGGAGGAACCGGTTTGGGCAAAGTTCACAACACAGAATCGGATAAGTTAATTGTTGTTTTAAGTCTGTCCAAGAGAAAGGCTGTATTAATGAGTACAGTGGGTTCTTTCTTGATTATGTGTTTTTGGAGATAAGTCTCTTGATTAAACTTAAAATATAAGCCATAGCTCTTAATTTAACCTGGTGCAGTGTTTTGTAGAGAAATAAGACGGTGTTATTTTCTGTAGATTGTGAAGGAGTAAAAATGGCTTTTGCAGTGATATGTACTTCTTGTCAGATGTGGGAGTTTAAAGAGAGTTTGAGTTACAGCGGATTATGTCTGCCATAAATGCTGTTGGATGCGAATCTTATCAGATCAAGTGGATCGGTTGGAGAGACAGATAGAAGCGATGAGGAATTTGCAACAGCAACAGTATGTGATGGATGGCAGTTTTAGGAAGGAGGGAAAGTCTCAGATATAGTTACATAGATGGGTTAACTCCAGAAAGGGTAAGAGAGTTCGGCACCAAGAGCAGGGGTCTTTTGTGGATATACCCATTTCAAACAGGTATGCTGTTTTGGAAAATATAGGGGGCGATGGATTCTCCTGGGAACGTAGCACGAACAGCCAAGTTTCTGGTATTGAGACTGGCTCTAATGGAACGAGGGGTATGTCGGCTTCCAAGAGATTAATTGTGTTGAGGATTCTGTAGTCTGAGGGACAGACAGACGTTTCTGTGGCCAGCAGAGAAAAAGCAGAATGGTGTGTTGTTTCCCTGATGCCAGAATCAAGAATGTTCTCACAGGGGAGACGGCCCAGCAAGACGTCATTGTCCACATTGGAACCAACAATATAGGAAAGGAAAAGGTTGAGATTCTGAAGGGAGATTACAGAGAGTTAGGCAGAAATTTAAAAAGGTCCTCAAAGGTAGTAATATCTGGATTACTCCCAGTGCTACGAGTTAGTGAGGGCAAGTATAGGAGGATAGAGCAGATGAATGTATGGCTGAGGAGCTGGTGTATAGGAGAAAGATACACATTTTTGGATCATTGGAATCTCTTTTGGAGAAGAAGTGGTCTGTACAAGAAGGATGGATTGCACCTAAATTGGAAGGGGACTAATATACTGCCAGGGAAATTTGCTAGAACTGCTTGGGAGGATTTAAACTAGTAAGGTCGGGGGGGGTGGGACCCAGGGAGATAGTGAGGAAAGAGATCAATCTGAGACTGGTACTGTTGAGAACAGAAGCGAGTCAAGAACGGCACGGTGGCACAGTGGTTAGCACTGCTGCCTCACAGCGCCAGAGACCCGGGTTCAATTCCCGCCTCAGGCGACTGACTGTGTGGAGTTTGTGTCCAAAGATGTGCAGTGTCAGGTGAATTGGCTATACTAAATTGCCCGTAGTGTTAGGTAAGGGGTAAATTTAGGGGTATGGGTGGGTTGCGCTTCGGCGGGTCGGTGTGGACTTGTTGGGCCGAAGGGCCTGTTTCCACACTGTAATCTAATCTAATCTAATCAAACAGTCAGGGCAGGCAGGGACAAGGTAGGACTAATAAATTAAACTGCATTTATTTCAATGCAAGGGGTCTAACAGGGAAGGCAGATGAACTCAGGGCATGGTTAGGAACATGGGACTGGAATATCATAGCAGTTACAGAAATATGGCTCAGGGATGGGCAAGACTGGCAGCTTAATGTTCCAGGATACAAATGCTACAGGAAGGATAGAAAGGGAGGCAAGAGAGGAGGGGGAGTGGCATTTTTGATAAGGGATAGCATTACAGCTGTGCTGAGGGAGGATATTCCCAGAAATACATCCAGGGAAGTTATTTGGGTGGAACTAAGAAATAAGAAAGGGATGATCACCTTACTGGGATTGTATTATAGACCCCCCAATAGTCAGAGGGAAATTGAGAAACAAACTTGTAAGGAGATCTCAGCCATCTGTAAGAATAATAGGGTAGTTATGGTAGGGGATTTTAACTTTCCAAACATAGACTGGGACTGCCATA
>NC_057724.1:35530248-35576717 GCF_004010195.1 Chiloscyllium plagiosum | reverse complement strand
GAGGTCATGTTGTGGCTGTACAGGACATTGGTTAGGCCACTGTTGGAATATTGCGTGCAATTCTGGTCTCCTTCCTATCAGAAGGATGTTGTAAAACTTGAAAGGGTTCAGAAAAGATTTACAAGGATGTTGCTAGGGTTGGAGGATTTGAGCTGTAGGGTGAGGCTGAACTGGCTGGGGCTGTTTTCCCTGGAGCGTCGGAGGCTGAGGGGTGACCTTATAGAGGTTTATAAAATTATGAGAGGTATGGATAGGATAAATAGACAAAGTCTTTTCCCTGGGATCGGAGAGTCCAGAACTAGAGGGCATAGGTTTAAGGTGAGAGGGGAAAGATATAAAAGAGACCTAAGGGGCAACCTTTTCACGCAGAGTGGTACGTGTATGGAATGATCTGCCAGAGGATGTGGTGGAGGCTGGTACAATTGCAACATTTAAGAGGCATTTGGATGGGTATATGAATAGGAAAGGTTTGGGGAGATATGGGCCGGGTGCTGACAGGCGGGACTAGATTGGGTTGGGATATCTGGTCGGCGTGGACAGGTTGGACCGTAGGGTCTGTTTCCATGCTGTACATTTCTATCACTCTGTCACCTAGTATGGTGATGAAACATCTGAAAACGAACCTCACAGCTCAGCGCGCAAACCTACATCCACAATGTTGATGTTTATGTTACGATATATTGTTTTATTTATTAAGTATTGAATGCAGTCTGTCAAAGATAATGCACATTGAATTAATTATCAGTTTTTCCAAAATAGCTAGTGAATATATTCCTTTGGTTTTAGCATTCGTCTTTCAATATTATATATGGCTGCAGAAGTGTTCCTACACAATGACAGATTAAAAACTAAAGCTACAAATCTTCTCAAAAGTCACTAATGAATATTTTCATTCAGGCCACAAGGATGATTTGTGGGAAATATAATGTCTCTCTGCAGTTAGGGTGTGGTTGACACGTGTGCTCATTTGTAAGTAATGCTACAAAGGTGGGAATGAAGATGCAGAATAAAACAAATTTTAGTTATTTTTGCTGGACAAAGAATACTCAATGCTGCTACTTGTTGAGAAAAGTGGCCATAATCAATTTGCCACTACTGCTACCACTCATTTTAATGAACACAGCTTTGCTAAAAAGTATTCAGAACACAGAATATGCTATAAAGAAGTGTGCCAAGGGAGATAAGGATTAAAAAAAATTTAACTGCAAAGGAGTTGTGCATTGAGGATAAGTTCTGATCTAGTTCATAATGGAAAAATTAGCATGTCGAAAGAATGATAATTAAGCTCCATGGGAACAAACTGATGAAACATTTGTGTAGGTTTAGAATCCCAATTTCTGAGGGTAAGAGAGAAGCAATGATAGAAAATGAGATCAGATTGTGGCCAGATGTGGAGTCTTCTATGTGATTTATGAATTCATTTTACACGCAGATACAATTACTATCTCCAGAAAAATTAAGGAAATTTCAAGTCTGCATTGCAAATAACTGAACTGTATTGCAAAGCTTTACAAATACTTTACTAAGACTAGCACTTGGCCTTCCTTCATTATAGCCAAATGTAACCAAGAAACAATGCACATTTAGACAGGTGGTGTGCGATTTCCACCCATTCTTGAAGAATACAGACATAGAATATAAATGATCATTTTTATCTGAATTTTCAATTCTACCCCAATTTCAGTATGTTGATGCTCTCTCATCTCCCTGAATGATAATTACATAGTTCCAGTAGTACCTCAGATCTTTGACCTCAAAACAGCACATAAGCTTCCATTAGCTATGTTTGAATTCCACTACACATGCACAATGTAAGTGTGCCGTCTTTGTTTGCCAAACTCTGCATAATCTCATCTTCATTGACTTTGTTTTTCAGGTACTGTCAGCAGCTTCAGCAGCAGGCGTCTCTGTTGCTTTTGGTGCCCCCATCGGGGGAGTTTTGTTTAGCCTTGAAGAGGTAGGAGATTTTGTCATACTTAATTTTTAACAAAATTGGACAACAAGAACTTTTAATAATCAGGCAACAGTACAGGTTTATACTGCTGGGATGATAGGAGAAATTCACCAAGGTTATCACTGAACATTGCCCTGAGAATTGCTGGGCGTATTGGATAGAACTTGGACTCCTGTGTATGTTGTTTACCCAGCCAAGCTGGAATCATTCTGGCACTTGTTTTCTGAAGCTGTTTTCTGGGTTTAATCTAGTCAATTGATTTCTATTTTTCTTTTTACCAGATAATTTATTGGAAGGAATTTATTTTGGGCACCTTTTGATGCTTATGTTAAGATATATTGTTTTATTTATTAAGTATTGAATGCAGTCTGTCAAAGATAATGCACATTGAATTAATTATCAGTTTTTCCAAAACAGTTAGTGACTACATTCCTTTGGTTTTAGCATTCATCTTTTAATATTTATATATGGCTGCAGAAGTGTTCCTACACAGTGACAGATTAAAAACTAAAGGAGTCAATATTCAAATACATTGACCACTATATCATCAGGTCTTGTGGAAATATAGGCACCTGTCTTTGAAACTTAACTGTTAGCCGAATTTAGATTGTATGGTTGTATTAAAGTGGATATTCTGTGCTCTCCCGACCAATCAGTCCAGAGTTAATTTTTCTCTTTGGAAATTTTAACAGTGATCATCCTCAAAAATGGATAAATGGTTCCAACCTATAGCACCACAAATTATATTTACTTAACATCAGAGATAACCTTGTTGTATATGTAAGCTAACATAAGTGCAGTCAGAAGGTGCAAAACCTTTCTTTTTGGAGCACATTGTTGAATTAGTTAAATAATTGCCAAATATTAAAAAGGGGTACTGCAAAGATTGACACTGGTTGTGTAATTGTTCCAAAAGGCTAGATAGCTATATCTTTGATTACACTTCTGTTTCCCCTCCAGGTCAGCTATTACTTCCCTCTGAAGACTTTATGGAGATCATTTTTTGCTGCATTGGTTGCAGCCTTCACACTCCGGTCTATTAATCCATTTGGGAATAGTCGCCTTGTGCTGTTCTATGTAGAATTCCACAGCCCCTGGCATTTGCTGGAATTAATCCCTTTCATCCTCTTGGGAATCTTTGGAGGATTATGGGGAGCTTTTTTTATTCGTGCCAACATTGCCTGGTGCAGAAGACGCAAGACCACCAAATTAGGGAAGTACCCAGTTCTTGAGGTCCTTGTTGTGACTGCCATCACTGGTATTTTAGCTTTCCCTAATGACTATACTAAGATGAGTACCAGTGGGCTCATTTCAGAGTTGTTCAATGACTGTGGACTTTTGGATTCATCACAACTCTGCGATTACATTAACGATGTCAATAGCACCAAAGCCGTTGATGACTTGCCAGATCGTGCAGCAGGTAAAGGTGTCTACATGGCAGTTTGGCAGCTGGCTCTAGCGCTGGTGTTTAAAGTTTTCATCACAATATTCACATTTGGTATGAAGGTAAGGACAAATTCCTGAGGACAAATACATGTTTACATTCTTGAAAGATACTGGGGTATGAATGGATTTACTAATTGCATTTTAAATTTGAAAAATGATACACAGCAGAACAAGTAAAAAGTGACATTAATAATGTTTATAGTGTAGCAGTGCTTCTGAGAATGTTGTCAGATATTTAGTTGCTGGAGGCATTATCGCAAAAGTCAAATCTGTTGTCAGTTGACATCCACACCAATGCGTTCCTATTAAAGATACTAATCAGAAGTAGCAACTCTGGTGCTTGTTTGCCCCTTGTCCACACGCCAATTAGTAGGAAAATAAATGTATGATCTTCATCATTACTACAGCTGAGCTCAGCCATCCCAATACTGGGGATGCGCTGCACTGTCAAAAATTATGGTCGTCTGGTTAAGTAATAAACCAAGACCAATCAGGCTCTTCAGATAAGTGTCCAAGATCACGTGCTATTATTTGAAGAATAGAGCAATAGTTTTAATGGTGTCAGATTCAGTACTTATCGCTCATCCAGTTTAAGTTATAGAGTCATAGAGATGTACAGCATGGAAATAGACCCTTCGGTCCAACCCGTCCATGCCGACCAGATATCCCAACCCAATCCAGTCCCACCTGTCAGCACCCGGCCCATATCCCCCCAAGCCCTTCCTATTCATATACCCATTCAAATGCCTCTTAAATATTGCAATTGTACCAGCCTCCACCACATCCTCTGGCAGCTCATTCCATACACGTACCACCTTCTGCATGAAAAGGTTGCCCCTTAGGTCTCTTTTACACCTTTCCCCTCTCACCCTAATCCTATGCCCACCCCAGGGAAAAGACTTTGTCTATTTATCCTATCATAATGCCCCACATAATTTTGTAAACCTCTATACGATCACCCCTCAGCCTCCGACACTCCAAGGAAAACAGCCCCAGCCTGTTCAGCCTCTCCCTATAGCTCAAATTCTCCAACACTGGCAACATCCTTGTAAATCTTTTCAGAACCCTTTCAAGTTTCCCAACGTCTTTCCGATAGGAAAGAAACCAGAATTGCATGCAATATTCCAACAGTGGTCTAACCTATACCCTGTACAACCACAATATGACCTCCCAATCCTGTACTCAATATTCTGAATTATTTAGTCTTTTAACTTGTTGTTTGTTGGATCTTTCTGTGAACCAATAACATATAGACCTATTAGCTGGTTCCACATCTTAGAATGTAAGAAGTAAGAGCAGCATGAGGCAATTCAGCCTCTCTAGCCTGCTCCACCATTTAATATGATCATGGCTGATCTCATCTTGGCTTCAACTCCACATTCCTGCCCACTTTCCATAACCCTTCAACTCATTAGTCAATTAAAAACCTGTCCATCTACTCAATGTCCCAGCACCCATCACACTCTGGAGTAGTGAATTTCAGTTTCACAGCCCTCAGAAAAGTAATTTCTCTTCATCTCTTTTTAAACCTGTTACCCTTTATCCTAAAACTTATGACATCTCATTCTAGATTGCCCTACACAAGGCAACGTCTTCTTTGTATCTACTTTGTCAATCTCCTTTAGCATCTTGTGTATCTCAATTATGTCTCCTCTCAATCTTAAACTCCAGAGTGTATAGGCCTAAGATGCTTAACCTTTCTTCATCTCCTGAACTTCCTGTGAGCTGCCTCGAACGCAACTGCGTTCCTCATGTGAGTGAACCAAACTGTATGCAATTCTCCAGGTACAGACTCACGAATGCTCTGTACAGGTACAATGTCACTTCCGTACTTTTATCATCTATTCCTTTAGCAATAAATTGCAGAATTCCATTATCTGCTGTACTTGCATACTGGTTTTTTGCGAAGTTAAAAATCAGACAACACCAGGTTATAGTCCAACAGGTTTATTTGGAAGTACTAGCTCCTTCATCAGGCAAGTAGTGGGGCAGGATCATAAGACACAGAATTTATAATAAAAGATTAAAGTGTTATACATCTGATGCACTCAATACATTGCATCAGTTTTATGATTCAGTATATGGATGTACCCACTAGAGAAGGTGCAAACCTTGACCTACGCTTGGGAAATAAGGCAGGGCAGGTGACTGAGGTGTCAGTGTTGGAGCACTTTGGGGCTAGCAACCATAATTCTATTAGTTTTAAAATAGTGATGGAAAGGGATAAACCAGATCTAAAAGTTGAAGTTCTAAATTGAATGAAGGCTAATTCTGACCGGATTAGGCAAGAGCTTTCAAAAGCTGATTGAGGGCAGATGTTCACAGATAAAGGGATGACTGGAAAATAGGAAACCTTCAAAAATGAGATAACAAGAATCCAGAGACAGTCTATTCCTGTTAAGGTGAAAGGAAATGCTGGTAGATGTAGGGAATGCTGGATGATTAAAGAAATTGAGGTTTTGGTTAAGAAAAGGAAGGAAGCATATGTCAGGTACAGACAGGAGAGATCGAGTGAATCCTTAGAGTATAAAACAGTAGGAGTATACTGAAGAGGGAAATCAGGAGGGCAAAAAGGGGAGATGAGATAGTTTTGGCAAATAGGTTTAAGGAGATTTTGTAAATACATTAAGGACAACTAGGAAGAGAATAGGAGCCCTCAAAGATCAGCTAGGCAGCCTATGTTTGAGCTACAGGAGACGGGAGAGATACTAAATAAGTATTTTGCAACAGTGTTTACTGTGGAGAAGGACATGGAAGATAGAAAATGTGGAGAAATAGATGGTGACATCTTGGAAAAATGTGCATATTACAGAAGAGAAGGTGCTGCATGTTTTGAAATTCATAAAGGTGGATAAATCCTCAGGACCTGATCAGGTGGACCTAGAACTTTGTCGGAAGCGAGGGAAGTGATTGCAGGGCCCCTTGCTGAGATATCCATATCATTGATAGTCACAGGTGAGGTGCCAGAAGACTGGAGGTTGGCTAACGTGGTGCCACTATTTAAGAAAGATGGTCAGGAACAGCCAGGGAACTATTGACCAGTGAGCCTGATGTCAGTGCAAGGCAAGTTTTAGATTAGATTAGATTAGATTAGATTAGATACAGTGTGGAAACAGGCCCTTCGGCCCAACAAGTCCACACTGACCCACCGAAGCACAACCCACCCAAACCCCATTCTCCTACGTTTACATTTTCACCTAACACTATGGGCAATTTAGCTTGGCCAATTCACCTAACCTGCACATTTTTGGACTGTGGGAGGAAACCAGAGCACCCGGAGGAAACCCACGCAGATACTGGGAGAATGTGCAAACTCCACACAGTCAGTTGCCTGAGGTGGGAATTGAACCCAGGTCTCTGGTGCTGTGAGGCAGCAGTGCTAACCACTGTGCCACCCACAAGTTGTTGGAAGGAATCCTGAGGGACAGGATTTACATATATTTGGGAAGGCAAGGACTGATCAAGGATAGTCACCATGGTTTTGGGTGTGGGAAATCATTTCTTACAAACTAGATTGAGTTTTTTTGAAGACATAACAAAGAGGATTGAGGGCAGAGTAGTAGATGTGATCTATATGGACTTCAGTAAGGCACTCGATAAGGTTCTGCATGGGAGACCGGTTAGCAAGGTTAGATCTCGTGGAATGCAAGGGAGAACTAGCCATCTGGATGCAGTACTGGCTTGAAGGTAGAAGACAGAGGGTGGTGGTAGAGGGTTGTTTTTCACATTGGAGGCCTGTGACCAGTGGTGTGCCACAAGGATCGGTGCTGGGTCCACTACTTTTCATCATTTATATAAATAATTTGGATATGAACATTGGAGGTATAGTTAATAAGTTGCCGATTATGCCAAAATTGGAGGTATAGTGGACAGCGACGAAGATTATCTCAGAGTACAGCGGGATCTTGATCAGATGGGCCAATGGCCTGAAGAGTAGCAGACGGAGTTGAATTTAGATAAATGTGAGGTGCTGCATTTTGTAAAAGCAAATCAGAGTAGGACTGATACACTTAATGGTAAGGTCCTAGGGAGTGTTGCTGAACAGAGACTTGGAGTGCAAGTTCTTAGTTCCTTGAAAGTGGAGTTACAGGTAGACAGGATAGTGAAGAAGGCGTTTGTTATGCTTTTCTTTATTGGTCAGAGCATTGAGTACAGGAGTTGGGAGGTCATGTTGCGGCTGTATAGGACATTGGTTAGGCCACTTTTGGAATATTGCATGCAATTCTGGTCTCCTTCCTATCGGAAAGATGTTGTGAAACTTGAAAGGGTTCAGAAAAGATTTACAAGGATGTTACATGGGTTGGAGGATTTGAGCTATAGGGAGAGGCTGAATAGACACTGGCTTTTTTCCCTGCAACGTCAGAAGCTGAGGGATGATCTTATCGAGGTTTACAAAATTATGAGGGGCATGGATAGTATGATAAATAGACAAGTATTTTCCCTGGGGTGGGGGGAGTCCAAAACTAGAGGGCATAGGCTTAGAATGAGTGGGGAATGCTTTAAAAGGGACGTAAGGGACAACTTTTTCACACACAGGGTGGTTCGTGTATGGAATGAGCTGCCAGAGGAAGTGTTGGCAGCTGGTACAATTACAACATTTAAGAGGCATCTGAATGGGTATATGAATAGGAAGGGTTTAAAGGGATATGGGCCAAATAGGGCTAGTTTAGGTTAAGATATCTGGTCCGCATGGATGAGTTGGACCAAAAGGTCTGTTTACATGCTGTACATCTCTGACTGAGTTGTATGGCACTTTGATCTTTCCCTATAAATTCTGTGTCCTATGATCCTGACCCTCTCGCTGCCTGATTAAGGAGTAGTGCTCTGAAAGCTTGTCCAAATAAGCCTGTTGGATTATAGCTTGGTGTTACGTGATTTTTAACTTTGTCCATTCCAGTCCAACACCAGCACCTCCATCATAGTTTTTGCGATTAGTGCATGAGGACACCCAGATGCCTCTGCATTGAAGCACTCTGGAGTTCACTCTATTTAGTTGATCATAATTTCTGTCCCATTCAAGTTATTAAAATAGGTAGTAAATAGTGATACCCAAGGACCCAATCCTTTTGCACCCTACTAGTTACATCTTGCCAAGCAGAAAACCCTTTGTCAAAGCTAATAAATTACCCCTAACACCTTGTGGTCTTACCTTATGTATTACCTTTGTACAGCACCTTTCCCATTTTTTTCGAGAAGCCCAGGTAAATCATATCTACAGGATACCAATTATCTACCTTGCTTGCTGCATCTTTGAAGAGCTCTAGTCAAACACAATTTACTCTTCTTATGGATTGCATTTTTCCTTTCCAAATTTTCCAAATATTTTTAATAATTGATTCGAACAATTTACCAATAACAAATGTCAAACTAAGTAATCTACAGTTCCTGACTTACTGCATCTCTCTCTTTTTGAATGAGGACATTATATAAGCATTTCCTTTCCTACAACCAGGGAAGTTTGGAATATTCTAACCAAGTTTATGGACCCTCTTGTCTGGTCAATTGTTAGGTTGGTATTCAACACCCACCTCTTTTTCTTCAGAATTTCTGGTCACGTCAGTGCTCTTCTGTCCAGCCTTCAGATCTTCCCCATAGATCACCAGAAGCCCAGGATGGATGTGGTTAATTTTGTTTGAAGTTTAAGTCTCATATTATCAAAGAGGAATTCTGTTTGTTCCAGAGTTTCAGGATCTTGTTCCAATCACATTTAGGTATGTCCTTATTCGTTTATCAAATGTGAGTGTCACTGGCTGGACCAGCATTATTTACCATCCCTAAATGCCATTCAACTGAGTAGCTTGCTAGACTATTTCAAAACGCAATAGGAGTCAACCACATTGTTGTGAATTTGGATCCACATATAAGATGACAGATTTTATGTCCGAAAATGTCTCTAGTAAACCAGACGTGTTTACAACAACCAGCAGTGGTTAATATGGTCACCGTTAGATTAGATTTTAATTCAGATATTATTGAGTTCAAATTTCACCATCAGTCATGGTGGGCTTCAGGCTAATGTCCCAAGAACATTAGCCTGGGATGCTGGATCACTCGTCCAATGATGTTACCACTGCTTCCCCATTATAGTACTTAGAAGTAGTTAGGTGCAACAGAAATAATTCAAATGAACAAAACTTAAATGCTAATAATCATAGAAATTACGTTTGTTCTTTTGGAGATAGAAAACTTTGAAATGGATGAAGCAAACAAATAGAGGTAGGTTCAGATATTTATTTTATTGAACCTTCAAATGGAAATTGGAATAACGTAATGGAAATCTTAAGTTAAAACATGAGTAAATAAAAAATTGCTGTAAAGCATCATAATTATGGATCCAACTGGAACATGTAACAAAATAAGAGGGTAAATTTCTGACTGAACAGAAAAACCAAGTGGTTTAATATAAAATAAAAAATATATAACATTGCAATTGTTCCTTTCAGGGTTTTTAAAGCAAATATATACTGCTGAAACGATAATAAATGCTGGAACAGGACTGTACGATGTGTTACAAAAGATCAGCATAATATGGTGTGATCAGTGTAATGAGCTTAGTTCGCAAAACGGCTGTGACTACCATTATAGGATTGATTGGTACTTTTGGTGCTTCATTTTTGTCGAAGTGTTGTTTGAGGATTTGCTGGCTCCAATTAAACATGTGCTGTAAGATTGTAATGAAAGTGAATATATTTAATAAGGTTCAAAGCTATTATAGTTATGTTGAACCTCTATGATATGACTATTGTTCTTGAATATTTATGTAGGTTCCCTCGGGACTCTTCATACCAAGCATGGCTGTGGGTGCAATAGCTGGAAGACTTCTAGGAATAGGAATGGAACAGCTAGCTTACTATCACCATGACTGGATCATCTTTAAAGGATGGTGTAGCCCTGGAGCTGACTGCATCACTCCAGGGTTATATGCCATGGTCGGTGCTGCTGCATGCCTAGGTAAGAAAATTAATTTCAAATATTAATGTTTTTTTAAATCATTAAAAATTAATACTTGGTCTGCCACTGCCCAATTAGTTTTGTGTCGAATAATATGTCGCACATTCTGGGTAAAAACTTTATTTTGCTTTACCTGGAGGGAAGTCAAAATAAGTTTTTGTGCCTTATCATATTGTCTAAATATTACTATGCTATATTTTCAACAATTTGGTTTGGTAATTGTGTACAGTCATGAAAGCCATCAAATTAATTATGAAATAATCTATCTCAAAAATCTCACACAACCAGGTTATAGTCCAACAGGTTTATCTGGAAGCATTAGCTTTCGGAGCGCTGCTCCTTCATCAGGTGGTTATGACAAAACTCAAAATTGTATTCTACTTCAACAATGTTGTTGAGAACACTGAGAGAGTGCCATGTTCACAATCTGAAATAATTTCAATAAACCATTCCTATTTTTCTTTTTTCAGTGTTGCTATTAAAATGCATCTATTTGGCTTTGCATCCCCTATAAACTAAATACCACAGTCAGGCAGTTTTCTGCTGCTGTGATAGGTGCATACCCTCGTGGACACACTCAATCCTAGATTACTGATGACCTTAGAGCATAGAACATTACAGCACAGTACAGGCCCTTCGGCCCTCGATGGTGCGCCGTCCTGTCATACCAATCTGAAGCCCATCTAACGATTCCATGTACGTCCATTTGCTTGTCCAATGATGACTTAAAATTGGCAAATCTACTACCGTTGCGGGCAAAGCATTCTGTACCCTTACTACTCTCTGAGTAAAGAAACTACCCCTGACATCTGTCCTATATCTATTCCCCCTCAATTTAAAGCTATGCCCCCTCGTGCTCGCCGTCACCATACTTGGATAAAGACTCTCCCTGTCCACCCTATCTAACCCTCTGATTATCTTATATGTCTCTATTAAGTCACCTCTCAACCTTCTTCTCTCCAGCGAAAATAGCCTCAGCCTTTCCTCCTAAGACCTTCCCTCCATACCAGGCAACATCCTAGTAAATCTCCTCTGCACCCTTTCCAAAGCTTCCACATCCTCCTTATAATGCGGTGACCAGAACTGTACACAATACTCCAAGTGCGGCCGCACCAGAGTTTTGTACAGCTGTAGCATAACCTCATGGTTCCGGAACTCGATTCCTCTATTAATAAAAGCTAAAACACTGTGTGCCTTCTTAACAATGCTGTCAACCTGGGTGGCAACTTTCAAGGATCTGTGTACTTGGACACTGAGATCTCTCTGCTCATCTACACTACCAAGAATCTTACATTAGCCCAGTACTTTGCATTCCGGTTACTCCGACCAAAATGAATCACCTCACACTTGTCCACATTAAACTCCATTTGCCACCTCTCAGTCCAGCTCTGCAGCTTATCTATGTCTCTCTGTAATCTACAACATCCTACATCACTATCCACAACTCCACCAAACTTCGTGTCATCTGCACATTTACTAACCCACCCTTCTACGCCCTCATCCAGGTCATTTATAAAAATGACGAACAGCAGTGGACCCAACACCGACCCTTGCGGTACACCACTAGTAACTGGACTCGAGGATGAATATTTCCCATCAACCACCACCCTCTGTCTTCTTTCAGCAAGCCAATTACTGATCCAAACTGCTATATTTCCCACAATCCCATTCTTCCGCATTTTGTACAATAGCCTACTGAGGGGAACCTTATTGAACGCCTGGCTGAAATCCATATACACCACATCAACCGGTTTACTCTCAACTACCTGTTTGGTCACCTTCTCAAAGAGCTCAATAAGGTTTGTGAGGTACAACCTACCCTTCACAAAACCGTGCTGACTGTCCCTAATCAAATTATTCTTTTCTAGGTGATTATAAATCCTATCTCTTATAACCTTTTCCAACACTTTACCAACAACTGAAGTAAGGCTCACTGGTCTATAATTACCAGGGTTGTCACCGAGACCAGGTTACATCATTGGAAGATAAAGTGAGGCTGATCAAAAGTGCCCCAGCTCCCATGTCTGCTCAGGAGCATGGGTCTTTCCTTGGGCTGGTGAATTAATACAGGAAGTTATTAAATAGGCTGGCCTCCATCCTGGCTGAGCCTTGGAAATGGTCGTATAGCCAAGTCATTGCTTTCAGGAAAGTGAATAAACAGCTATAATCCTCTCAGGTGTTGGCACACACTATGATCCCAAGTGAGATCTGGTATTAACTTGTGATGCCTCCCTGTATGGCATTGGCATCCAGGACTTTGGCTCATGCAAAGTTGAAGTACGCCCAGATAGAGGAGGAGGGTTTCACAATCATATTGGGAGTCAGGAAGTTCCGCCAACTCCTTTATGGGTGTAAATTTATAATAATAATGATCACAAATCACTGTCAGGTCTACTTAGGGAGGACATGGCAGTGCTGCCCGTGACTATTACTACGTGCGTGTAATTACAAGTTGGAACACTATCTGGGAAGCCAAGTAGCAAATGTGGCTACATGCACCACTGGGTGGTACTGCCACAAGAAGAACCCGTAAAGGTTTTTAATTTTCTGGAAAACTTCCAGTTACAGCTGACAATATCAGATTTTGAACACTGAAAGATCCGATGCTGGCAAAATGAAACAGCTGGTAGGGATGGTAAAAAAATCAAAGGGCCTTCACAACCAGAATCAAAATCTTTTTTGACTCAGAGACCAGATCACCAGAGAGAATGGCACATTATTATGGGGAGCAAGTGTAATTATCCTCAGCAAAAGTCGCTGCCAGATACTGGCTGAACACCAAGGTTAACCAGAGGTGTCCATAATAAAGATATTGACAAGAAGTTATATCTGCTGACCAGGCTTGGATCCAGATATAGCCACGCTTTGGGGCAGTGCCAGAGTGCCAACTGGGACAAAGTTTACTGCCAGCAGCTCCCACTCCGCCAATTCATGGGAATGGCTGGTTAAGCCCAAGACATGTCAACTATGCCGGTCCTTTCATGGGCTCAATGTACTTAGTCATTGTGGAGGCCCACTCAAATGGCTAGACATGCATGGAATTCATTCGTCAAACACTGCACACATCTTCTGCAGTAAACAGTCTTCCGGAAGTGTTGGTCATGGGTCACGGGCCATCATTTATCAACAGGAAATTTGAGTATTTCCTAACGTCGAATAGTATTTGATGTTCAAGGACAGCTCCATACTATCCATCCGTCCAACATCTGGCTGAAACAGCATTCCAAACTTTGAAGGCAGGCTTAAAGAAACAGATCTTTCACTAGATACCAAACTGTCCCAGTTCCTATTTGATTATAGGACCAGCTATAGGGATAGCTCCAGCAGAGTTGCTAAGGGGTGGCAGGATTCTGCACCAGTTTAAATTTGATCTTCCCAGACCTTAGGGGAGGGCGAAATGGCATCAGGGATATGCCAGACACAAGACTCTGCCAAGGAAGAGAAACAGGTTACTTCAGGGGATAAAGTTTGGTGTAGGAACCACAGGAATGAACCTATTTGTGTAATTGGTATGGTTGAAGTCAGGTCAGGTTCAGTGACATATAAAATTCAGGTAGGTGTGAAGGTCCTGAACTTGCAAGTGGGGTGAGAGCAAAATGAATGCAGTTCCTTGGAAAAGTCAGAAAGATTGGGGAAACCTGTGGGTTCTCCGTCGAGCATGGAAAAGATCTTGGAATCTGAGATAGTCACAGTGGATGTGGCTGTTTTGACTGTAAAAGAGAGTGAATTTCTTCAGAGATGCTCGCAAGAGGCAAACTACTGTGTATTAAATGCTGCCTATGTCTGAGACAGAGGAATCTGACCCAGTGCTAAAATGCCCCAGGAGAAGGACCAGTCTACATCCTCAGATTCAAATGGGGAGGGAGATAGTAATTGTAACAAGATCAACCAGGTGGTCCTCATAGAATATGAATGCCCTGATTTTCACTGTCAGTCTGGTCATATCAGGGGGCCCTGGCTGACAGATATAAACAGTAGAGTAAGACATCCTGATGCTCTGAGGGAGCTGGACATATCATCTGTAAATACAGGGTGACTTGGTGATGGGATACTGGCCTCTGTGGAGTCATTTCATACCACACCAAATCCAGTATAATATTGTCTAATCAGTTTCAAAACCTGTTGCTTTAAGAAACAATTTTGAAAGCATTGTATGAACCATGAAAGAGAGAAGCATTAGTGATCCCAACTCGGTGAAAATCTCAGATACAGCAACATTGTAACAGAAAATCTGAATGGGGCTATTAAGCCCATCGATCCCACTCTCATTCAGTGTGATCATGGTTGATTTTCTATTTCAATGCCATACTTACGCAATACAGTACAGCGCAGTAACAGGCTATTCAGTTACCAAGCCTGCACTGATTCCTAGTTCTTATTTAGACTGTGTCTGTCAAGATAAGCCTTAAATGTTGCTAATTCTCCTGCTCCTCGGATGCTGCCTGACCAGCTGTGCTTTTCCAGCACCACACTCTTCGACTCTGATCTCCAGCATCTGCAGTTCTCACTTTCTCCCAAATGTTGCTGACATGCCTGCTTCCATCATCTCGACTGGCAGTGCATTCCAGGCATCCACTACCCTCTGTATGAAACATTTTCCTTCATTTCTTCCCTAAACTTTCCCCCTCTCACTTTGAACCTGTGCCCTCTTGTAGTTGACCTTTCCATTCTGGGGGGGAAAAAGCCTCTGACAATCCACTCTATCTTTGTCTCTCATAATTTTTTAACCTCCATCAGGTTGTCCCTCAGCCTCTCTCTTACCAGTGAAGACAGTCTGAGTTTATCCAACCTCTTCTCATAACTAAAACCCTCCAGACCAGACAACCTCCTGGCAAACCGTTTTGCACTCTGTCCAAAGCATCCATATCCATCTGGTAGTGGACGCAATATTCCAAATGTGGCCTATCTAAAGTGTTATAAAGTTATAAAATAATTTGCCAACTTTTATACTTGGTACCTCAGCTGATGAAGGCAAGCATGCTGTATGCCTTCTTGATCACCATATTCACCTGTGTTGCCACTTTCAGGGACCTGAGAACCTGTACACCCAGAATTCCTCTGGATGTCAGTGCTCTTAAGGGTTCTGCTATTTTATTGTATAATTTGCACCTGAATTTGATTTTCCAAAATTCATCACCTCGCATTTGTGTTGATTAAATTTCATCTGCCATTTCTCTGCCCATATCTGCAGTCTACCTATGTCCCACTGTATCCTTTGGCAATCTTCCTCACGATCTGCAACTCGCCCAATCTTGGTGTCAACTGCAAACTTACCGATCAGACCACTTACATTTTCCTTCAGATCATTTAGATATATTACGTAATTTCCCTCCTTTATCCTTGAGTGGGCTTACTCTTTCCCTAGCTACCCTCCTGCTCCCAAAATATGTATAAAATGTCTCCGGATTCTCCTTAACCCTGCTGACCAAGGACTTTTCATAGCCCTCCCAACTCCTAGTTTGAGCTTCTTGCTACTTTATATTCTTCAAGGACTTTGTCTGTTTTTCAGTTGCCTAGACCTTAGGTATGTTTCCTTTTTTTGACTAAGCTAATAATTCCCACAGTTATCCAAGGTTCCCGAATCTGCCATTCCCTTCCTTTGTGTTTGCAGGAACATGCCTGTTCTACAGTCTAATCAACTAGTTTTTAAAAGACTTGCATGTCAGTTATGATTTACCTTCAAACAGCTGCTCCCAATCCACATTCTCCAATTCTTACCTTATTCTTCCCCCAATTAACACCTTCATTCAAAGTCCACTCTTGGCCTATCCATAAGTATCTGAAAAATTACAGAATTATGATCACTGTTCCCAAAATGCTCCCCCACTGAAACTTTGATCGCCTGGCCAGGTTAATTTCCCAGTATCAGGTCCAGTGTGACCCCCTCCCTCGTTTGCCTATCCACATACTGTATCAAAAACCATTTCTGACTTTTAGCCTCTCAAAATCCGGTTCTTTCATATACATGTTCAGTGACTTTGCTTCCACAGCTTTCTGTTATAAAGAATTCCATAGGTTCACCATTCTGAGTGGAGAAATTTCTCCTCAACTCAGTCCAAAATGGCCTGCCGTGTAAAGTGGGACTGTAACTACTTGTTCTGGAGCCCCCTGCCAGGGGAAACATCATTCAATCTGTCCAGCCCTGTCAGTATTTCATACATTTCAATGAGATCACCTCTAAACTCCAGTGAGTTCAGTCCCAGTTGACCTAATCTCTCCTCAGAAGACAAGCTTGTCATCCCAGAAATCAGTCTTGTGAGCATTCACTGCAGTCCCTCTGTCAACAAAATATATATTTTCTTTGGTAAGGAGATGAAAACTCATGATATCTAGGTGTGGACTCACCAAGGAAATAAAACTTCCGTGTTTCTACACTCAAGCCATTTTCCAAATAATGCCAACATATATTTACCTTCATAATTGCTTACTTCACCTGTATGTTTTGTTTCAGAGACTAATGTACAAGGACACCAAATTCCTGTTGTACATCAACATTTCCCAACCATTTAAATAATACTCGGCCATTCTGGTCTTCCTCCCGAAGTAGGAAAACTTCTCATTTATCAATATTATTCTTCTGTATATGCCACGCATTTGCCTGCTGTCACTTAACTTGTCTAACTCACCCTGAAGTCTCTTTGTATCCTCCTCACCAATCTCATTCCCTCATTTTGTGTCATCAGCAAACTTGGAAATGTTACATTTGACTATTCATCCATCTTTCTGGTATCTGACTTTTCATCATTTTCTTGAAACTGCATGTCCGATTTATGCCACCCCAACCACAGTCTTACATCTATACAGTGTGCATACTAACTTATTGCTATAAACAAAGCTACTTCTACCTCTATGTACCTTTAAGAGGAGACCTCAAGTAAAAATGCTGCAGTATATTTTATATTTGATGAAACTAAAATAACACTTTCTTTAAAAGTTCCTTGATTTGTTAATATCCAACTCAACTGGCAGCTCTTAGGAATCCTATTTTTCACAACTTAAGTCTACTTTGGAACTCCCATCTATTAAATCACTTAAGTTGTCATGTGGGACTTTAAATTTATAACTTTTTAACTCTGAGCTGAAGAGCACTGTCAACTGAACCAGTTTGTGAAGATCTCATGTACGAGGATGTCTTCACATTTACCCACGTAATAATTTTAAAAACTGGAATGTAATTCAATCTGTGAAGTGCTTCAAGATACTTTGATAAACTGGAAGTATTTATTTTTACTGGACAATAGTGCCTAAATTTTACTTACACTAATTTGCCTAATCCAACCTCTTACCTCAAGGATTATAAGTGAGAATGACTTGGAGAGAGTATCATTTAAACCTAGATGAAATCAGATGAGCCATCAACTTATTCATGTTCACAGACACTGGACACTGAATGTTATGTAATGGGTAATGTTTCCATTACAAACAAAATTTTGGCTTCTTTTAAAATTATGCTGGATGGTTTGTGTTGAAAGATAATGACATGGCTGAAGGCAGTGAGTACATTTCTTTTCAAATGTCTATGTTTCTGTATTTGAACAGTGAGCAGATTGCATACAACTGTATTTCAAGTTGATCCATCGTTATTCTGTAGCTTTTAAATCCTTTTAGAATTGGTACTATTGATTGTAAAGGATTACTCTGTGGAAGAAAGGGTCTGCTGATTATCCTGTCAAATCTGTAATATTCTGTTCCTGCAGGTGGTGTGACCAGGATGACTGTGTCATTAGTGGTTATAATGTTTGAACTAACTGGTGGATTGGAGTATATTGTACCATTAATGGCTGCTGTAATGACTAGCAAATGGGTATCTGATGCAATTGGACGTGAGGGCATTTATGAGGCACACATTCGACTGAATGGCTACCCATTCTTGGAAGCAAAGGAAGAATTTACACACAGAACATTAGCAATGGATGTAATGAGACCTCGACGCAATGACCCTCCTCTGACCAGCCTCACTCAGGAAGGGATGAAGGTGGAAGATGTGGAGACAATCATTAATGAAACAACATACAGTGGATTCCCTGTGATAGTGTCAAAAGAATCCCAGCGACTTGTAGGTTTTGTCCTCCGAAGAGACCTAATAATTTCAATTGGTGAGAGCTTTGAGTTGTATCAAATAATAGAACATTCTTACTAAAATAGTGTGTAATATTTAAAGTTAAGCTGCTGATTTTGTGTTAACTTGCCTGTCACTCTGACGTGAGATATTGTCTGTGTATTTAGAGAGCGAGAGAAAATAATGTTATAAATTGGTAAAGAATTGGGAATGATCTTCTACAGCAGTTACATTCACATTTTCTATATTTATTTGTGCAACATATACAGCATTCATTTGAATGTTTGCATTAAAGTCTAATTAATATCAAGTATTAATGAGGTATTTGTGAGGTAGTAACCACCATCACAATATTTTGATTTGGAGGTGCTGGTGTTGGACTGGGTATACAATGTTAAAATCACACAACACCAGATTATAGTCCAATAAGTTTATTTGGAAGCACTAGCTTTTGGAGTGCTGCTCCTTCAGGTGGTTGTGGAGTATAAGATCGTAGGACACAGAATTTATAGCAAAAGTTTACAGTGTGATGCAACTGAAATTATATATTTAAAAAGACCTGGATTGTTTGTTAAGTCTTGTTGGTTTTAGTTTTTTCATCTATAAATCACAGAACTTTTTTTTAAAGATACATTCTCAAGTGAGTTATAACAATAGGTGTCATGTCAACTCAGATAATGCATTGAAGGTGTGAGGTGGCCTGTGTGAGGCTGTCTGTGCCCCAGAATTCGGGCTGATTCTATTTCTAAAAAAGGGTTTCACAGAACCTTACATGGATTCATGCAGGTTTTGAGCAAATTAAAATGTAATTCATCCCACTAACTTGTATGTGGGTGTGTGTTTGGTGGGGGGAGTATGAGTGTGTGTGTGTGTGTGTGTTGAACCCAAGGTCCCGGTTGAGGTTATCCCCATGGGTACCGAACTTGGCTATCAACCTCTGCTCGGCCACTTTTCGCTGCTGCCTGTACCAAAGTCCACCTTGGAGGATAGTCATCCGGAGGTCCGAGGTCGAATGTCCCTGACCGCTGAAGTGTCCTCCGACTGGGAGGAAACACTCCTGGCTGGTGATTGTTATGCAACATCCATTCATCCGTTGCCGTGGCCTCTGCTCGGTCTCGCAAATGTACCATGCCTCAGGGCATTCTTGCCTGCAGTGGATGAGAGACAATGTTGGCCGAGTCACATGAGTACCTGCCCCACACATGGTGAGTGGTGTCCCCACATGTAAAGGTGGTATCCATGTCGACACTCTGACATGTCATTCAGCATCTGCTGTGACAGGGTTGTGTAGTGTTATCCTGAAAGCGGGGTAGTTTGCTGAGAAAGGCACTTCTTGCCTTTAAACAACCACCAAACTTCAAAACAGATCCTTGTTCGCAGCAAACTGCCCCACTTTTGAGACAACACCATACAGCCTTGTCATGGCAGACACTGCAAGATATGCCAGAGTGTCAACATGGCTACCACTATTACAAATGGGGACACCACCCACCATGTGTGCAGCAGATACTAATGTGACTTGGCCAACTCTCATATGCTGCAGGCAAGGATGCATGGTACGTTGCCAAGACTGAGCAGAGGCTACAGCAATGGATGAATGGACACTGCACAACAATCAACAGCCAGGAGTGTTCCCTCCCAGTCGGAGAACACTTCAGCGGTCCGGGACATTCGACCTCAGACCTCTGGGTGACTATCCTCCAAGGCGGACATCGCGATAGGCAACAATACAAAGTGGCAGGGTAGAGCCTGAAAGCCAAGTTTGGTACCAATGGGGATTGCCTCAACCGGGACCTTGATTCATGTCACACTGCAGGTGACTGCACTAACAGACACACACACATTCTCACAGACTTTATACCCCTTTACCCGCATACACACACACTGTCACAGACATTCATACCACCACCACCTCCCCCGCCCCCACAAACAAACACCCACATGTAAGTTTGTGGGGTGAATTTGTACATGCAGAATTACATTTTATTTTGCTCAAAAACTGCATGAATCCATGTAAGATTCTGTAAACCCCTTTTTTTGGAAATAGAATCACCCGAACATTGGGGTACAGACAGCCTCACACAGGGCACCTCACACTTTCAATGCATTATCTGAGCTGACATTGCACGTATTGTTAAAGTTCACTTGAGAATGTAATGTTCATATATAAATCCCAGGACTTTTTTTTAAAAGAACTGAATCCAACATGATCATTCTAAAAGATGAGAGACTTAACAAACAATAAAGATCTTTTTCAATATATGATTTCAGTTGCACCACACTATAAACTTTTGTTGTAAATTCTGTGTCCTACGGTCTTATATTCCACAACCACTGTCTTTCTTGAATGATCAAATATTAATACGTTTACGAATAACATCGTACAGGACCTGAACAATTGGGCTTTGGAGAGAAATATGGTAGAATCATGCAAGAAGTCCAGCGAGGCTTATCTTGACATTGGAAGCAACTTACTCCATCTTCTAACTAAGCTCGAGGTTGCTAGGCAGCAGAGAGTTATCTATTAAATGGGATTATTGCTTGTTAATGATCTGTGAACTGTGCATCTCACCTCATTAATATGTGGACTCCTATCCTACTTCTCACCACAAGCAAACTAGATGCTAAGAAATCTTGACGTGGAAGTTAGAGTGGGTACCTGGCAACTTCAGCTCACCGCTGGCTGCAAAATGCCTCCATGTTCCACACAATGCATTAGTCATAAGCACCAACTACACACATCCCTTGGCCACACACATTGGCGTCCAACAATTGCCAACCTCTGAGGATCCTCATGGCACTTTTCCAATCCATTTGTCGACTTCTTAGAAATCATAGGCCTGCTTTGCAGGGTGCCCCAACAAGTAACATTGAAAGGCTATTTCAAGGACATTTTGCAGACAGGAGCAGGCACCCAGCTGAGAGATTAGACCAGACTGCATCTCAGGGTTGCTTGCTTGCCCATTTATGCATTCCTATATGCTCACAGCATTCCTGCCTTACCTTTTCTGCTAGCACAGACACACAACGAGGTCAGCAATCCTCAGTCAAGGAAGCATTGATCTTCCTGCAAGGCATCATGCTCCATAAGTTTCACAGGTACACCATGTACTTGTACCTTAAGTGACAAACACACTGCATATGCAGAAAGCAAGAAGTCTGAAGGGAATAATCCTCAGTGAAGTCCATGAAGGTACTCCAATTACTCAGGTAATCCTCAAGAGCACCCTCTCATACCAGTTTAGGGGATTAGCCATGGTGAGGATATTCCCAGTCAGGAAGTCTGTGAAGAAAAATCAAATCAGATGAGAAGCATCAGCTCTCTTTCCCCTTTCACAGATGCTACCAAATCTCTGAGTTTCTCAGCATTTTCTGTGTTTGTTTCCGATTTCCAGCATTGTGGTAAGTTGCTTTTATTAAAGAATAAGAATATTTGACCAAAAGGGGCAACGCTGCCAACAGAACCTATTTCTGTAAACACTCCTTGTTCATATTGTTTCAACATGCTGCAGCAGGCTCTCAGCACAAACTTTAATCTGTGGTAGATCCTATATGGACATGAAGTATGTTACAATGACATTCTGTGGCCATGATGCTGGCTCCTACAAGACACAAGGGAGGGGTGTGCAATGAATGGCAATGACAGGGGAGTAAATTTGAGAATTACAGTGGAATAAAGAAAGGTACTGACCAAGTCGAGGGGGCATGTATATCCTGGCATCCTGCAGGACTAGTCCCAGTCTCCTGCAAAGGACAGAGTTCTCCTCACATATTGTCAGGTGCCCCTCCACCAGGCCTGTCTCTTTGCATCCTTTTATCAAAATGCAAGAACTGTAGTGATTCATCCCATCAAGTCTGCGCTGCCATTCAATACAATGCTGGCTGTTTGAGCACTTCAATGCCTTTTACCCACCCTATCCCCATAATCCTGTACATAAATGGTAATTAAAAATCTGTAAATCTCTACTTATGCATGGTCAAAGCCCTTCTGGTAGAGAATTTCAAAGGCTCATAACACTCTGAGAAGAAAGCATGGTACGATGGCTCAGTGGTCAGCACTGCCGCCTCATAACACCAGGGTCCCAGATTCTATTCCAGCCTCTGGAACTGTGTGGAGTTTGCACATACTCCCCGTGTCTGTGTGGATTTCCTCCCAAATTCAAAAGGTGTGCAAGTTAGGTGAATTGACCATGAGCAATGCAGGGTTTCATGGATAAGGTGGCAGGGGAGGGGGTTCTGGGTGGAATGCTGTTCAGAGGATTGGTGTGGATTCGATGAGCTGAATGGTCTGCTTCCACACTAAGGGATTCTGTAATTCTATGAAAAAAAATCAATCATCTCAGAAATGAGTGATACCCTCTTATTTTTAAATTGTGCCTTCTGATTCTAGTCTCTTTTTACAGGAAAAATATTTTATCCGCACCTACCCTACCCTTTAAGTACTTGTAAGTTTCAAATGATATCACCATTCATTCTTTAAAATTCTAAAGAGTACAGACTCAGTTTGCCCTGTCTGTACTCCTGCCGTTACAGGAACAAATCTGTTGAACCATCATTGCACTCCATCTATACCCTCCAGAGATAAGGAAACCGAAACTGTACATTAGTCCAAGTGTTGTCAAACTAACAATAATTGAAACAAGGCTTCACTACTGTTGTGATCAAATTTTCTTGCAATTCATTCTTCCATTCCATCAGCCTTCCTATTAGCTTGCTCCACCTACACATCTTCTCAACAAGGACATCTAGGTCCCTTTATACATCTATACTTTCGAACCTCTTGCCATTTAAGAAATACTCCGCACACCACTTTCTCCTACTAAATTGGATAACCTGACAATTTTCCACATTAAATTCCATCTGCCATGTATTTGCCCAATCATTAAGCCTGTCCAAATCTTCCTGAAGCTGCTTTTTATCTTCCTCATAACACACTTTCTCATTTAGCTTTGTATCTTCCATAAATTTGGAAATATTACATTTGGTCTCCATATCCAAATCATTGTATTATGAACATCTGATGACCAAGTACTGATACTTGGTCTGCCAAACTGTACTCTGGCTAATAGCCAATCATTAATTCTTGCCACTATCTCCTTTCCCATGTGATTTATTTTCTCTATCCTGCATCCATTAGCTCTCTTTTATCAATCTTGTTAATAACATCTTCAAAGAACTCTTAAGTTCTTCAAATCTAATTTCCCACATGTGAATCCATGCTATGTCCACACAGATAATTACCAACCATGAGTCCAATTATCCTATCCATTATAGTTGATTCCAGCATTTCCTTCCTCCTAATGTGAGATTAACAGGTCTGTAATTTCCTTTCTCTCTCTTGCTTCCTTAAATAGTAGGTGGGCTGTTTCTGCTGTAATGGGAGAGATTGGGGTAAAAGTGATTGGCACAGCTCTGACCAGTGCAAATGATCAAAAGGTGGTGATCTATCCTGGGTGAGTAAGTAGGCAGTGCAGAAACCAAGGGAGGTTAGAGGTGTGGGTTTGAAGGGGAATGACGGGAAGATGTTGCATGCAGTAATGAGAATGGCACAGCATGAACTTCACTGGGCTGTGAGTGCAAAAGCACAGATAGATTGAGTGTGAGGTAGCAGAGGGAAGAGTACCACTTATCCTTGCCCAGTGAGAAGATCTGAAAATGTGTTGCTGGAAAAGCGCAGCAGGTCAGGCAGCATCCAAGGAACAGAAGAATCGACGTTTCGGGCATAAGCCCTTCTTCTTGCAGCAATGCTGGCTGTTTCCCCAGACAAATGATAAGTAGGGTAGGTATGGAATGCTGTGCACTTCCAAGTGCACAGAAACCTTTTAAAGATTATCATTCAGTGGATATCCAGTGAGTGGCAAATTCTTTAGGAACAGCAATTAGTGGTATAGGGCTAGAATTGGTCAAGAGCTGTGCCATAGGGGCAGGGTAGATATTTAATGAGATAAGGTGGAGTGGGTGATCTTGTTAGCCCTTGCAAAGAGAAACCTTCCCTGAAACCTGACAAAATTGGCACTTGTAAGATTCAGCCCTGTGTTGTTTTTAGCAAAGTATAATGTATTGCTGAGGTAATGACTTCCTATTGACTGCAATATAATGTATTAATGAGGTGATGACTCTCCCATTGATCAATCACATTGTCTGCAATCTATAATATTACAATGATGAGAGTATGCTTCTTTGTTTTAGAAATAGCAGTAGTCAAAATACATAAGCAGATGCAAAGCTTATAAATTGAATATTGTACACATTTTAATTTTGAAATACTCTGCTAATATTATTGTAAGTTTGTTGTGCCTTTGCCTTTTATTTATTCCATTACTAAAAGCATTCTTATAATCAAGATATTATATAGCTATAACTTGTAGATAGCTTGATCATTGCCTTTCCACATATTAATAATTGCAGTTAATGAGTCAGTGGAGAAAAACAAGGGAAGTGATATCTAATATGTGTTCTTTGTCCTGCATCTGTTTACAGAAAACGGAAGGAAACGGCAAGATGGGATTGTCAGTACTTCGACTATTTATTTTACTGAGCATGCTCCTGTGCAGCCTCCAAACAGCCCAGCTGCACTCAAACTGCGCTCCGTCCTAGATTTGAGTCCCTTCACAGTGACCGATCACACTCCCATGGAAATAGTGGTAGACATATTCCGAAAACTAGGCTTAAGACAGTGTCTTGTTACTCATAATGGGTGAGTGTTACAATTCTGTTGTCTTAAGGGGCAAAGCATCCAAACATTCATGCTTTCAAGGTCTGGAAATTCCATCTAACCTGAAATTAAATATATAATTTGTACAGAGCTGCCAAGATTAAATTAACCACTCAAAATTAAATGTTAATTTATTTGCATCCCTATTATCTTGTGCTCAGGTGAATGACATCCACTGCTATAAAATTCTATAACTATAGTTTGGCTGTGGTGTAAGTAACTGTGAAATATATAGCAGTGCAGATGGAAACTTGCATTCATGAACAGAGCATTTTGTCCTTCATTTCATATATTTTCTATCTACTCAAGTAATTATTCTTTTCCTGAAGAATTGTCTTGAATTTGGGTCGCTAATAATCTCCACGACTGCTTCCAATTGTTGAATTTCTGCACATAACTCTTCTGAAGAGGGCACCAGCTATAGGTTTGACAGTATCGTTATGGATAGTTTGCCATACTATTCACATGACTAGTTTTTTTAGAAAGATTTTATGTTCAGAGAAAATTTGATTGCATTACAAAATACACAAATTTAATCACAAAGCAGGCATTTGTAACTTACAGACTGTGAAGAAACCAGTTACTGATAACATTACACTTTAACTCTTAACCTGTTGACTAGGGAGGGACATGAGTAAAACCAAAAGAAGAAAAATTCTTGGGTCCAATCATGAGTTGAATTACTGAATTAGATGTTCTGTTTTGAGATGGGCATTTGGCAAAATGCAATTGTAATCTTAAAGTACTGGCTGCAATGTAGTCTGTGAGACCTATTAAAATGGAAAGGTTGAGGAGACCCACCAAAGTGGATCATTCAGTGGCAAATTCAGCACAGACATGTACAAGACAATCCCTGGATGGAGAAATGCATCTACTGAAGCTGTGCAAATGGCCAACTAAAGGCTAAGCTGGGCAAATGGCCAACTAAAGGCTAAAGGCCCAGTGGTTAGCACTGCTGCCTCACAGCGCCAGAGACCCGGGTTCAATTCCCGCCTCAGGTGACTGACTGTGTGGAGTTTGCACGTTCTCCCCGTGTCTGCGTGGGTTTCCTCCGGGTGCTCCGGTTTCCTCCCACAGTCCAAAGATGTGCAGGTGAGGTGAATTGGCCATGCTAAATTGCCCGTAGTGTTAGGTAAGGGGTAAATGTAGGGGTATGGGTGGGTTGCGCTTCGGCGGGGCGGTGTGGACTTGTTGGGCCGGAGGGCCTGTTTCCACACTGTAAGTAATCTAATCTAATCTAATCTAATCTAATACCACATTGCACCCAAACTACTCTTCCATTAGAAAAAAAACTGGCACCAGAAATGAATGATAAAATCAAGGTGAAATGACTTAAAACCAATTTTCACTTTGATAAAACAGCCGCATCATTGCCATTGCTGAGCATGGAAGAGCTAATTAGACTGCAAACATTCAATTATCTCCTGAAATGTCATCCCACATGGCAATTTGAGACCTGTGTAAAGCAGTTGGTCCCTCAATCACACAGTGAAAATGAATGACCAGATATATAATTGCAATTGTAGATATTTGTGTACAACTAGATGAGCTGTATCTTCATTGCGGACAGCATATCAGGAAGGATATCTCCACCTCCCAGGGATCCATTGTTGCCCAACAGTAGAAATGGATCAGCAACAACAGTTGGCACAGCAATAGCACTCTATAGGAATGACACTCCCTGATCAAAGAATTTCACCGTGGGAATTAGCAGAGCAGAGATATGGATAGGCTGATAAGTAATTGGATAACTGCTGATAACTTGTATTTGAAAACTGGCAACTCAGGCACAAATCTGTGCACTTACAAGCTGAAATGATTGCAAAAATGCACATTATTTTCAGAGCCCTAACTAAAGAACGTCATTTGGCCCAGTTGTTGAATAAACTGTGCCAGTGAAATCAAGCATCTAATGTATTGAGTTTTTTGCACAGTCTAAAACAATACATTTTTATACAACCATAGCAGTTTACGTCCCTTTGCTTTTTCTGATTGCAGCAGCAGTTTTAAAATAACAACTTATAAATTATTTTTCATAGTACAGTACTAACTGTTTCTTCTCTATTGCAGGCGGCTCCTTGGTATTATCACAAAAAAGGATATATTGAAACATATTGCTCAGATGGCTAACCAAGATCCTGACTCCATTATGTTTAACTAAAATAAAATGTTGTTCATCTCAGTAGAGATTGCAGAGAGGAAAGTTTTATTGCTGGTAATGTGCTCTGACTAATGTCAGCATTGTACCATAAGTTCCTTCCGAGGATCGAGAATGGTGTACCTCATGTTCAACGAGTGTCTGACTTCCAATTGCACTACACAATCAACAAGATCTTTTCCTTCGGTTCTTGGATAAGCACTGTGGAACTGTAAGTTGACTGAATGAAGAACTGATCTAAGTGTGTACTTCCATCCACAATATGTATTAAATTCATTGCAATAGGGGTGTCATTGAGTACTGGGTGCATTAATTGTTTCAGATTTATAAACAGATAACCTCGATAAGTTGTTTTGTCTTTGGATTTGTTTGAGATTAGATTTTCCAACATTATCTGATAATGCAGTCAAGTATGAATTCAGTTATTTTGGCACATTCTCCTGTGATTGAATGATTAATATAAGCAATGTTATTGAGCTAAGATTTATCAGTGTTTTGTCTGAAGAAAAACAATTGTGTAAGTACTTTTAAAATTGCAATTATACTTGATACATTTAATCCTCCCAATTTAAGAAGGTTAACACACCAGCAGTTATATGAGGTCTCTTGTCAGAAAACTCTGTTTTAACTTGATGTTTACAGGACTACCAAATAAAAATAATCACATTCTGCGCAACTTAGTTTAGTTAAATATAATACGCAGGGCTTGGTGTAAATATGAGAGAAATCAGCTACTTTTCCATCAAATAAACAGTTCAGTAAATAAATACAGTTGTTCGAAGGGACTTTTTTTTTGTTTTGCAATAATTCTAGTTACTCATTGCTCCTTTCACATGCCACCTTTGGAAATTACAGAGGATCAAGCTTTTGTTGCGGTATTGGAAGACATCACTTCTATATCCAAAGAAGCTCTGTTAAATGGAATGGAATGATCACATCTGAAAGTCCCAACTATTATATACTAATTGTGTGTTGGTTTTGGATAATTTCACTGAAATACTTGATTGTTGCCCATATGCAAGCTAGACATTATTGGGTAGCTTGCTGCTAGTCAATGATAACTTTCACTATTTCTTTTTTCTGTTTTTCCACAATAAGGATGTGGGCATCTATGACACAAACATCATTCAAAAAGTTTTGTGACTTCAGGTAAAGATACAGAAGGTATCTCATAACTACTTCCTGGTGCAGTTTTGATGCTAATAGCTTGAGATTTATTTGCTTTTTGTCCTGTTGTTCTGGGGCATTCATTTGTAAGCACTTTATCTTTTTACTTTCTATGACACTACGAAGTGATTTTAATATGACAACCTCATCTGTCGTAGATTTTAAAAACAACCTAAAGCAATCTCAATAAGCTTAAATGTTAAACGTTCCATTTTCCCCTATAGCTAAGACATGAGATGCAATCTAGCTTGACAGGAGGGTTTTTGGAAATCTATGCTGACATCAAACCTTTCATTTCACCAGCACATACCACCAGCAATTAAGGGGTTAAGAAAGCACATTCCCGTGGTTCATGGTTCTTATTATACTTTTCATGACTGAGCATGTTCAGCTCTAAACGTGGCTCTGATGCCAGCTTTTCCCTTCCACAACAGGAGGTGGCTCTCAGTGAATTTAAGGGACTTGTGTGCAGTCTATCATTATTATGATGTCGTGCAGAATTTGTATGAATCCAAATAGTGTCATTTATTTTCACATCTTGTCAGAATGTATGTTCCACTAATATTTTTGTGAATCAGGTGGAAAGAAACCATTATTCAGAATGGTTGCTTAAATCTTAAATTGTGTTTACAAAGAGTTTCAAGACTATCTTTTGAGATTTATTTCAGCTATCTAGGTTTGGAACTTTTTTTCCTTTTTCTGTTTATTTATAACTCAGTAGTGCATGCTAAATCTGGAAGATTGAAATAAAAAGCACACCAGGTACTCATTGTTATAGTGCTTCCTTCAGCACTGAGGGCAGACTGGTATATGATGCTGAGTTAACAGGTTTCCAGTTGAAAGCAATCACAAATATCATGTCTTTTATACATCTCCTGCAGGATGACCTTTCCACCTCCACTACTCAGTGAAGAAAATTCACTTCACAATCTTCTTGTTAAGAGTCCACCATTGAAATGCTTCAGCTACTGGACTCTAACTACATATTTTCTTCTCAACACTTATTTAGATATAATTGTTCATCCTGTCAAAATGCTTTGCATCAGGGAAATCCTGGCAGCAATTTTTGTGCAGATTGCAAATTGAAGAGAGAAACCCACATGCATGATCAATGAGAATGATTCTGAGGAAGGAAACGAGTTAAATGTTAAGGTAAATCATAAGAAAACTATACTTGAATCATCAGTTGCAATTTGCATTACCCATAATTTGACAATTCCTACTCGTCAAAGAAACTGTCACAGTTAATGATGGGAGAAATGGAAATATTACTCTTGTAGAGTGGGCCTTTTAACATTTTAGGTTGGAATCCATTGTTAGTGTGTTGGTGGTGGGGGGAGCGGAGCTTCTGAATTGCAAAATGTGAAGGAAAAGCTAAATTTAAAAAATTAGTTTATAAACTTAAACAGTGACCTAAGTTATAGTCAAATAGAAATCTTAAACGTAATCCTCAGGTTCTATTTTTGATGCATTGGAGACTGGCTGGAATTGTGAATTCTATTTACTTGTAAATGCATACACTGATGTTAATCAAAATCTGTCCAGTCACACACAAATCAGGTTTGGTACAATGGTAACTCATCACATCTCTGAGTGAAATAGTTGTGTATGTAAATCCCACCTACTTGAACCCTACTTGTCTGACTCTTCAGTGTAGGACTGTCCTGGAAGTGAGAGACACACACACACACACACACACACAAAGGCAATACTGGGAAGAGAGATAACATGGGGGAGAGAAATAGCAGCCAATACATTGCTGAGGCACATGAATGATTTGAATACTGGCAAAATGCCAATATATGTATTTTCTGGAGTAGATTATTACACATGCCTTTTTGGCAAGTGCTTTTGAAATTAAACGTAGTCATCTGTACAAGTTATATCATTCAACAAAAATGATTTTACTGTTATTCTTTCGTAATATAGTTTTGTCCCTGAGCGCAGAATGCAAGTCGCTGTTGCACATTGTTATATCTAGCAAGCATTGTTTTGTTGATCTGCACAGAATTTTTAAAATAATCTGTTATGAAGGCTTCATATTTTGAATTTTTTTAAGCATTTGAGTTTTGATTGATTGTGGATTGAGAGGATTTAATTCAAGTTTTATGGAGATCTCTGGGTTTTTTTTAAAGTAATTAATGAAACAATATATTGGAATCCTATTTAAAACAAGGTATTTCCTGGAACCACTAGTTTATACTATTTGTCGAACTTGTTTGCTGGAGGTCACCTGACTGGGTTTTATAATTGTCTTGTTTAAAGTGTCCTATAGGCAATTGGAGTTGTTTTGAAGCAAACGTAAAATACTGGAGAAACTCAGCAGGGGTCTGCAGCATTGATGGAGAGAGAAACAGGGTTAATGTTTTGAACCTGATGATTCTTCTCAGACTCACCTTTAACTTGTTTCTCTCACCACAGATGCTGCTAAACCTGCTGAGTTTCTCCCGCAATTTATGTGTTTATTTCAGATTTCCAGCATCACAGTATTTTGCTTCTATGAGAAGCCTGATGAAGAATAAGCAGTCTAGCTCATCTCTCCTGGTTCTGAAACATCCTTGTTGTGAAACCTAATTATCTTGTTGAAAGGAGCTGAAAGATTTCTTGGTAATGTTTTCTGAACAGCCTGCATCTGCCAAGACCCTAGAGACAACTGCAATGTCTCACTACTTGTCTGTATGTACCACAATGTTTGACCAATGACCTCCTAATGTCTTATTCTTTTGTTTCACTAAGAATTAACCATTATTAGCCAAACGTTTCCCCCCCATAATGAATGGCTACAAAGCAAAATCTATTTTCTTTCTCCCTTTACCTTGTGTGTCTGTTTATGTGCTTTGTGTTATTTACAAGGGGAATGTTTGTTTTATAAATTACACATTGTGTACTGACCAGTTCTGCATTTTTGTACAATAAGTTTTGTTTTATAATAAATCAATAGCTTTGTGATTATTAAAGAAAATTGGTCACTGGATCTTTTTTATTCTAATATAGGGAAGACATACAATAGGCCATATTGAGAACAATTAAATTTATGTTGTGAACTGTCAAGTAATGGGATGAGAGAAAGATGGTGCACTCCTTCCATCTCAGCTGTAATGTAAAATTAGGGACTCACAACAGGATACCCAATATAGGTACTGCCAACCTGTAATTCGAACTGAGATAATAATAATTTAAAAGTGAAATAATGATTGAAAAAGATGACACATCAGTTTTCTTTTTCATTGTCAAACCATTGTGGCTTTGACAGTTACTAAGACCTCTGGAGGTGTAAGATTTATCCTTGATTGATGTACAAAAAAATCACAGTTCAGCCATTGGAATTGGTGGGCAAGTTGAAATTGAAAGAAGAGCTAGGAAAATCGTCATAATTGGGGTAATGCATTGTATTTGAAGTTGGAATAGAGGCAAGCCAATCTGGTTGATGGTTCAATTGAATTAGCTGGAATTCAGTTGCAGATTAATCAGCTTGACCAAAGAAATAAAATGAGAATAAAATGAACTTTAAAAAGAGGATAATGGAAATCAATGGAAGATAGAAAGCTGGAATAGAAAAAGATTGACTCAGATTCTGAGGAACCTTCTGGTGGGGAAGGGTCTGTGTTCAACCAAGCCCCCTGGAGAAGATGATTAAAATTGTGTAACCTGTTCCAATGTGTTGTGAAAGGGACATAGAAGCAATTGACACCTCCTTCAAAAAGATAACTAAATCTGATGAAGAGGCCAGAAAAAAAATTGGATATTGTTTGTGCACAGTGGGCTGATAAGAACTCGTGAGATTATATTATGCTTTCTGAGGAGATTTTTCTTTTAAGAAAAACAAATAATGAGATGGCAAAAGAGACTATTCTCAATGCACATCAGTTAGTCCCTGAGACTTACAAGAATATCCAGTTGCATCCTGTGTACACCAAGAATATTTGAGGATAAAGCAAAACAATTTTGACTGTTGGTTGTATGTGTTAAATGAGACGTGCATTACTTTGAGACCTTCGAGGAAATAATTCTGGAAGAATTTTAAAAATTACTTCCTCCATGAAAATGAATCTGTGCAGATAATGGGAGGATTGCAATAGCAAGACAGGCATCTAAGATATCTGCCTGATGAATATGAAAATGGTCCATGAATCCAAACTTTCTTTCAATTACACTTGCAAACTGAAGAAGGATAGAAGTTAGGAAGGTGACAAGAAGGCAGGTAGCCCAAGATAAGAGGAAACCATTGGGAATGCCCCGGATCTCTTCAGCCAAGAAAGGCCAGTGCTGAGAGTGGAACTGATGTCTGCAGATCATGTTTCAATTGTCACAAGATGGATATCTTTGCACAGATTGCTAGATGTTGCAGGGTAAATCATTGGAGTTATTGTACACAAGGTCAACGTAAAGAAAGGAGTCTTGACTGAGAGTACAACAGACCAAGTTATACCTCTAACTGCAGCTGTACAGTGGGCATGGAGTGCAAGCAAGATACTAAGTTACAGTGAGTTCTTATCAAAATGATACATAACTCCTTATGCCTTTAATGAGGCCAATAAACCTATAGTTCTAGTAAGAGATAAAGGAACCACACAAATTATTTTGCTGAGGAAAGGCATAACGTAACTACCAGAGAGCAGGTTAAATGACAAGGTTTTAGTAAATGGTATTGACGGAGAATACCCGCAATTTTCTATTAAATATACCTGGAGCGTAACCTAATGTCTTTCACAGGGATTTCCTGTGGTTTGTTTACAGATGGAATTGACGTACTGCAGAGTGAAGGAAGTAGTTTTTCCAGCGTTCACAGAAAGGCCAAGAGAAGTCAAAGAGATGGAGCATTTATAAGACGAGGCTCCAGGAACTTTTTCCTTCAGTTGTAGTTATCTGAGCAATGACTAAATAAAGTATATCATTGGAATTCAATTAGGTACCACAGATATTTGGTTGTCTGAAAACTTTGTATAATCCAAACCTTGGATTTGTATAATCCAAAGGAAACATTTACCAATCCATCTCTCATTGAAGTTCAGCACGTCAATCCAGAATTAAATAAGCTGTTTGGCTTAACTTGAAGCTGAAGCAAATAAAAGTTTGAATGGGACTATATTAAGTATAGGATTCCAATGAGAAAGTGAGATCTCCTCATAGACCTGCAGCTGAGAAGATGATTGTAGTTCACCAGACAGTTTTGCTGCCCAAATGTGTTAAAAATATTTAAAAATAGTCTGTGGAAATCTCTACAACAGGATATGTAGGAAACTGGGAGATCCTACCTCACATAAGTTGACATCTCCACAAGTATTCACTCCCTCCACCAGCAATGCTCAGGACCAGCAGCGCGTACAATCTACAAGATGCACTGCAGAAATTGTCCAAGACAGCACCTTCCAAACTCCTAAACACTTCCATCTGGAAGGTCAAGAGTAGCAGATACATGGGCCACCACCATCTGTAAGTTCTCCTCTAGGTCATTCACTATCCAGACTTCACCGTTCCTAAAGTACCACTGGGCAAAATCCTGGAATTCTCTCTCTTACGGCATTGTGGGTCTACCTACAACACACAGACTTCAGAAGTTCAAGAAAGTAGCTCACCAACAGCTTCTCAAAGGCAATTAGGGAGGGCAATAATGCTCACATCCCATGAATATATGCCAGATTGTGGAAGAAGGGGAACCTGTTGTCAAACTGGCACCTTTAATTCCCATGCCCTTTTTTTCGAGGAACTATTTCATTGAGTGCTGGTATACTGTGTGGGACCTTGATCAATAATAAAAAAGCAGGAAATGAGTATTTCCTTACTGTTATGGATATAGCCATTCAGTTCCCAGAGGCAATCTCCTCGTAAACAACTAGTGCTGAAAAGAGTTAAACTAGTCCTTTCCTCAAAATGGGCTGATGATGAAGATCCAGTCAGGTCAAGTTCAATGTTATGCCTAATATTTACCAGGAAAATATAGGTAATCTGGGTGTAACACAATTTTTTTAACACCGACTCAGGAACCTTCAGAAAGCTAACTCCAAACCCTCAAAGTGACAATGAGATATAAAGTTATGACTATCCCCTTGCTAGGAAGAAAGGGCTGGAATTTATTTGGTTAGCACCCTCAAGTCATCTCATAAAGCTTTAGACATTTTACATTAGTTAATGGACATGAGAAATTAGGTCCTCTGAAACTAATCAACAAAAAGGGTTATTTTTGAACAGAGGAATGATCCCTCCTTTTCGATTGTATTTCCTAAAAAGATAGAATGACACTTAGAAGGGCCACTTAGAACAATTAGAGCTTTGTAATTTTCAAAATAATCTGCTGATTTGATAATAAATCTTGCCGTAAGTGCATTTGCAAAGGTCAGTGTAACCTACCTAGGGCATATAGTAGGGCAAGGTCCAAGGCTATTGAGCAGTGAAATATAGACTTTGTTGACATTCCGATCCCTTAAACTAAATGAGAAATATGAGTTTCTGGAGAAATGGTTCTTAAAAAAAAAAATCACTGGGCTCGAAACATTAATGCTGTTTACTCTTCTCAAATGCTTCCAGACCTCCTGAGTTTCCCCAGAAATTTCTGTTTTTGTTTGTTTCAGATTTCCAGCATCTGCAGTTCTTTATTTTATCTCAGAGATAAGTTCATACATTCATATGAATAATGGGACTATGAATAAGTAGACACATCAGCCTTTATACATTTTTATGTATGTAGTTTGTTTTTTCTCTGTATTTTGGTATTTCAGTTCTTCAATGGTGGGGTGTTAGGAAGACTTTTTATTTAATTTTTGTTTGAGGATTTTCAAGTCTGTGGAGATATATGGATTTAGTGGAACTTTTTTATTAACAAAGCATTTCCTGAAAGTCATGTGGTTTCCATGAATTGCTGGACATGTTTCCTGAAGGTCATGTGACTGGATTTTATGGCTGTCTTGGTGAACAAGTCTTTTATAAGGAGTTGGCATTTTTGTTTCAGTTGGAGGAATCTGTTGAAGACTAGGCTATTTAAGTTATCTATTCTCTTTCTGAAATACCCATATGGTAACTCCAGTGTGAAGTTTGATTGTCCACATAAAGAACAACGGGAAGACGTTTCCGAACTATGTTTCCTGAGCAAACTGCAACTGCCATGACCCCAGCAATAGCTTCCAAATCTAGTAACCTGTGTATGCCAGAACACTAGGTCAAAATTCCACACCTCATTCTTTTACTTTCTTCAAGAGCAAGCCATTATTGACCAAGGATGTTTACCTTTGTACCCAACGTTAATGCCTGCAAGGAAAAATCTAGGTATTTTGCCTGTTTTATACTGTGTGTGTGTGTGTATTCAGTTATTTAGTTAAAAATCACACAACACCAGGTTATAGTCCAACAGGTTTAATTGGAAGCACACTAGCTTTCGGAAAGCTAGTGTGCTTCCAATTAAACCTGTTGGACTATAACCTGGTGTTGTGTGGTTTTTAACTTTGTACACCCCAGTCCAACACTGGCATCTCCGAATCATTCAGTTATTTAGAGGGGTTATATATTTTCATCTTACAAACTCTGATTTCTGCATCTTTGTAGAATAAGTTTTTTTGTAAATCAATAATTTATGTTTATTAAAGAAATCTGTTTGATGGATATTTTTATTCTAAGACTAACATAGAGTAAGCACACATTTCACCATATCAGGAACTGGGTAAAACAATAAAATTATATTGTGATCTAGTCAGTGGAAGTAGAGATAAACAGTGCACTTCTACCATCTCAGTCATAACAAATCACATATTTTCATTAATTTCAGCATTGAAATCATTTAACTGAAAACCTTGTAAAATATTGAATATTCCAGTCTTCTTTATTTACTCTGTGAAATTTCATTAATGCTTTATCATATCTTCAAGATCTCTTAAAAGCACTACAGAATCAATTAATAAATTTTGAAGCTTCAACATTTATTTTAGTTGTTTGAAATCCAAACTGTGATCAATGTTAAGTGTGTAATTTAAGAATTCAAAATACAAAGTTCCATCAATTTACTCCCACCTCAAGTTCTTGATTGTAAATGATGTTGATGCTCTGATTAAGATTTATCCAGGAGTGGGTCAAAAATGTTACAAACCATCCTTTTCCCAAAAACATCAAATTCAGAGAGAATAATCCATCAAATATTGATTGAGTTGTCTAGACTTGAAAGCTGAATGTACACATCTCAAATGAAACTCCATGTTCGATCCCTATTACAAAGTCAAAAATCATCCCATCAACAGCAGATACAAAGAAAGACCAACTTACTTTTTTAATGCCTTCGGCGTGTTGATCAGGTTACTGAGTTTTCATTTTCTTGAATAATACCATGGATGTTCCTTTCACAGAAATAGAAGGCTTCGGCTTAATATTGCAATTGTGCAACCTCCAATCATGATACTTCACAGAATTAATTGGAATTTGAACTATTTCATTAGATGTGAGAGATTTTAACAATTGAAATAAAGGGACAATTGTAATTTGTGAGGTAAATGTGAAACAGCATTCACTATTTGTAATCTCACGATACAGTCCAGAAAACCACAAAATAATTCAGAAACAACTCTTCTTAGGCCAAATGTAAATTCTTGAGTCCAGGTTATAGTTCCTGTTACCTTGATAAGTACTCAAATACCCCAGATTTTTGAATTTTTAATTTAAATTTTCTTTTCTGATCTATATCCTTAACTTTCCCAGCTGCCAGAAAAGATGTATAATTTACAGTCGACAGTTTTTAGATACCAGCATCCTCTCTTGTTTAAATATAGAAACATTTCTTTCACAGGAGGTGACCATTTGGTATTTTATATCCATTTCAGTAAATGTTTTCTAGCTCAGTACCACCTTCTGGCTCTTGATTCAAAGTCCTGTAGCTTCAAATATTTTAAAATTGTGATTATGGTCTCCAATACACTTTTAGGCAATGAGTTTCTGACCCCCACCACTCTCTGAGCGGAAAGAGTTACCCCATAGTTTGTCTACCCATATGCTTCAAATTAATGATGCCCCTCCCCCCCAAATTATTGACCTCTGCTAATGGAAATAAGTCATTCCTTTCCACTGTATCCCTAGGCTGCTCGTAATTCTATACACTTCAATTAAATTTACCTCAGCCTCGTCTGATTCAAACAAAAAATTCAACCTATCCAACCTTTCCTCGTACCTAAAATTCACCATTTCTGGCAACATGCTACGCTCATCATATTACTCTGGACAAGGCTTATTTATTTGAATTGAAATGCAGGACATAGGTTTATGGCAAAGTCAACACACTATTTTTGTCCATTAATGCACTGGATGAACTGTAAATTGGAATCTTACTTAATATTCTGTCTTCACTGTCTCCCCCAACATCCCCATCCCAGTTTGGAATAATAAAACCAATTATATTACATGACAGCCATCATCATTACCATCAGCTAACTTAGGGCAGACCAGGATGATTCTTAGAATCATTTCCATCTCTGATTCAGTTTCACAATGAGAAGTTCATTCACCCAGTGGGTCAGGTGGAGAACAACTAATTAATTATTTTTGAAAATAAAGGTTAAATTTGGCAAATAATCAAATAAATACATTTGCACCTAAGTTGTGATGTAGCAATGTCTCTGTGATTTAGGCATAAAATATTGCAGCTGAACAGAAAGATATGTGACACAGTTTTAATCTCTTGAGTATTCTACAAAGGAGCTGCCTGACAATTGTTACAGGTTCAAATACCTGATTTTGCATCACTGAAACCTGTCTGCTTACCTCTGCTGTGAACAACACACTTTTTTGATCTTTTTCCATGATAATGAGACATGCTGCAACAAGCGTGAGTGATAAATATTTAAACCATTTTTTAAAAATTGATATTTGGACAGAAAGACATGCAGAATTTGATGACAGTGAAGGAAATACAAGCTGTAGCATTGCTATTGTTACAGACATCATCAATCTCCATCATCATTCTTCCTGAAGATATAATTATCTTTTATAATCTGTGAAAATTATTTTGTTTTGGCTCTGTGCTTAAACTAGTATATTGATTAGTTGCTGTGCACAAGGAAAGCCATTTATAATTTTTTCATCTACTTGGACTTAAGTTATCAAACATTGCCCTTGAATTAACTTCAACAATACACCATTTCCATATTATAATGTTTTAAGTAGAAACTTCAGGTCAAAATGTCAGGCATCACCTAAAGGAGAAGAAACATTTAGCATTTCAAATCAATGGACTTCATTAGAACTGGAAGAAATTAGAAATGTAACAGGTTTTCAGGAAGCACAGAGATATGAGTCACTCAGCCCAAAGTGCTAATTTGATTACATCCACAGATGCTGCTCAGCTTTTCCAGCAGTTTCTGTTTTTGTTCGTGTTGGACAGAGTTATGAGGGGTAAGTGTATGGGAAAATAACAAAAGTGAAGGAAGATAGGGTAGAAAGAAGGACTGATTAAATAACAAAAGGGATGATGGTGCAAGGTGAAAGGAAATAGAATATGGACAGAAACAAAAGATGGGTTTGAATAGCTGTAAATGACAACAACAGAGCCATTAACAGTACTTTTGTTTGAAAGAAAACTTTTATTATCTGAAATTAAAATCAGTTTTCATTTAACTTGTTTATGGGATGTGAGCATTGCTGGTGAGAGCAAAGTTTATTGCACATCCCTATAAGCTTCCAAGTAGGTGGTGGTGAGCTGCTATCTTTTATCTGTTTGAGGTTGTGTTGTAGGTATGCCTGCTGTATTGTTAGGAATAGGATTCTAGAATATTTATTTGGTGAGGGAAGAAATGTTGATACATTTCCGAATTGGAGTGGTCTGTTGAAAAGGGAACTTGCAGGCAGTGGTATTTACACCCATGCTCTCCTTGTTCTTCTTGGTATTGATGTCATGGGTTTTGAACGTGCTGTAAAAGGACCCTTGATAAGTTTCTGCAGTGCATCTTGTGTATGGTTCACGCTGCTGCCACTGTGTGGTGATGTGATGAAAAGTGTATTATATCTATATATTAGATATTTAGACTTTGACATTAAACTTGAAGCAGATGACGTGGGTCAGTCCTGTGAACATGTTTTGCCAAAGGTCAGCAAGTCAGTTTGGGACAGTCTGGTGACCTATATTCATCAGTTCCAAAAAACCATGAGACTGCACTAAGTGCCGAGGAGAATTCCAGTAAGGGTGTTAATGGATAAAACGTTTATACTGTTGGTCTTATGACAGACAGTGTAAACATATTAAGGCAATTACTTTTGTTTGACACAGAACGGAAATGGTTCAAAGTTTTAATTCAAATGTACACAGAATTCAGAAGGTAAAAATGTTTCTTCTTCCAGAAGAATCCAGTCACTTCAGGGGAACCACCTACAGTCAGTGGAAGTAGTTTCTAGTATGCAGAGCTTCCAAGCCAAGACCACTTAGAAAATTTAGGTCATCAGCATTTTTGGAGGTTTATGTCAACAGACACAGAATTGTAAGATTGTCTCCATAGTTCAAGAGAAAGAAATTGGGGAGAGTCGGTTAAATAAAGATTTTTTAAAATGCTAATTTAGCAGTGATCTTTGTCTGGGATTGAATCTCTGTAATGGATAATGTTAAGAAACAACTGAGAACTTTGCTTTGATGTACAAGTTTAGATCTTTGTGACTGTCTTGTGTATATATATTTTTTTTTCCTCTGTGAAATAAACTCATGTTCTGTTGTTAAAGAACATGCACAACCTCATACAAATATATTTCAGTGGTTAACCACCACATTCACCAACTGCAAAATTAAAGAAAAGTCTCTCAGGCCAATTTTCATTCTGGAATCTGATTTGTGCAGCATTATTCTCAGCAGGGATCATTAGAACCCCTTACACACTCAGTCTAAAGGATCCAAAGTAGCTAGATGATACATCATCATCTATTAATCTTATATCAGAAACAGTAACAAATATTTCATCACCAGCCTTCAACTGAAAAAGTCCTCCTTGGTAGATGGAATTCAAACCATATTCAGCATTCGCTGCCCAACATTTTGTTCCTACACCTTTCATGAGCAGGATTGGCGATGCATAGGTAGTTGTCATCTTGTATATGCACTGCACAAGTTGTTGCTCATTAGGTATTTCAGAAAAGTCCTCATCATCAGCCTTGTGCTGATATCTGAAGTAAGTCTGAGCATAAATGTAGTATTTGCCTGTTTCACTGACTCGCAATTTTCCATGATTGATCGTCATGTTCTGAACATAGGCTAAACCTTTCTCAAAACCCCATTTAACAAGGTGACGGCATGACTGGTGTGCATAGTGTGACATACCTGTTGGAAAAAGTAAAAATTCAGAATATAAAATTCCAAGTACATTTCTCATCTTTCATACAAAACGTAGTGAATGTTAAATGTGTTAATCAGCAATATTTCAGTAATTCATAGAATGTCATAGGAACTCAAAACTAATATGCTGGTTGCAAAAGCAAAGCCATTCATTCATCAAATAAAATAATCATGTTGTTACACTGTAGCAAGTTCAGATTAAATCATTACATCAAACAGTTACCGTAACATGAATTATACCAGTATTTTTTTCTGAACATTCACTAAATGTACAATAAGCCAAAAGGAGATTGGATTTATTATTTTGTCAACTGATTATAAAAATGGTGAAATGAAATTGTATCACATTGGTTCCATGGTTAGTTCTGAAAAAAATTACATTTCCAAGCTCCTCTTGGTACACAAATTTTGTCATGGTGTTGATGATGCAAGCTAATAGAACTCTTCCTCATTATGGATGCACCATGATTTCTCATGGCACAGGTCAGAGTAAATGGGATCCAAGCTCTTCCCTAGGTAGCTATGTTTTTTATGGGAATAAGAGAACAGATCCCAGTGCATATGAGTACAGAGGTATTGTCAACTGATTGGGAAAGGTTAAGCTGCCTTCTAAAAGTCAAGAAAAGGCAGAGGTTCTACCTATTTAAGGTAAAAATATAAGTGCAGCTAAAGAAAGGTAGAGGAGATTGGGAGAAAAATACAAGACCAGTTTATACTTCCAAGATCTTTGAAATGTTTATTCCACACATTATGTATAATTGCTGAAATAGACAAGTATAAGCTGTTTCTTCCAATAGTTTGCACATCAAACACTGCTTCAAAAAGAATTAGTGAGTGACTCTTCATTTCCAGGGCTCAGAAATGATACCTTCACTGATTCTATTAAGCATGCAGACAGAAAGCTTTTAAGCTTAATGAATTCAGTATTGGATAGACAGAACCAAAATAAACGTACTTGAATTAAATTCAACAATATTCTCACAAAAAGTCCCCATCCACCATGCTTTTCCACTTGCATGAACGTGTTATTTTTTGGTGTGGAGGTGTCGATGCTGGACCAGGGTGGACAAAGTTTAGAAATTTATGTATCTGTAAATAAAAATCTGCAAATCAAATTCACCCCATATCTGTGCATGTGAGGGAGTGAGAGGCTGTATCTGTGTGTCTCAGAGAGAGCTTGTGTATGAGAGAGGGTCTGCATGATTGTGTGAGTGCGATTGTGTGTGTATACGCACGCAAAGTGCAGTGAGGTCACCTGTAGTGTGGCATGAACCCAAGATCCCAGTTGAGGGCATCCTCATGGGTACAGAACTTGTCTATCAGCCTCTATTCAGCAACTCTGCATTATTGTATATCCTGAAGTCCACGTTAGAGGACGGTCACCCGAAGTTCTGAGGGCAAATTTCCCTGACCTACTGGGAGGGAACATGCCTGTCTGGTGATTGTTGTGTGGTGTCCATTCATCAATTGTAGTTTTTTCTTGGTCTTGCCAATGTACCATGCCTTGGGACATCCTTGCCTACAGTATATGAGATAGACAACTTTGGCTGAATCACATGAATGCCTGCCGCATTCATGATTGGTGGTGTCCTCACATGTAATTATGGTATCCATGTCGACACTCTGACACGTCTTGCAGTGGTTGCCATGACAGGGTTGTACGGTGTTGTGGTCAATGTTGTCCTGACGGCTAGGCAGTTTGCTGCAAACGATGGTCTATCTAAGGTTTGGCAGTTGTTTAAAGGTGAGAAGTGGAGGCAAAGGGAAGGTCTTGGCGAGGTGCTTATCCTTATCGATAACATATTGCATGCTGCGAAGAACATGGCATAGTTTCTCCGCTCCTGGGAAGTACTGGACAACGGATGGTACCCTATTGGTCATATTCCATGTCTGTCTCCTCAGGAGGTGACTACAGTTTCTCTCTGTGGCATGTTGCAACTGGCAATCGATGAATTCTGTTCTTACGAGGGTATCCTTCAGCACCAGCGACAGACACCTGAAGCTGCTGAAGGACGCCCTCATAAGAACAGGATATGATGCCCAACTCATCGATCACCAGTAAACAGGTGGTCCTCCGGAAACAGACACAGGATACCATCGATAGGGTACCCTTCGTTGTCCAGTACTTCCCAGGAGCAGAGAAACTACGCCATGTTCTTCGCAGCCTTCCCTTCACCTCCACTTCTTGCCTTTAAATAACCGCCATTGTTCGCAGCAAACTACCCAGCCGTCAGGACAACATAGACCACAACACCGTACAACCCTGTCAGAGCAACCTCTGCAAGATGTGTCAGAATGTCAACACGGATACCACCATTACACGTGGGGACGCCACCCACCATGAACGCGGCAGGCATTCATGTGATTCGGCCAAAGTTGTCTATCTCATACACTGTAGGCAAGAATGCCACGAGGCATAGTACGTTGGCAAGACCAAGCAGACACTGTGACAACAGATGAATAGACACCACACAACAATCACCAGAAGGCATGTTCCCTCCCAGTCGAGAGCACTTCAGCAGTGAAGGACATTCGACCTTGGATCTGCGGGTGACCCTCCTCCAAGGCAGACCTCAGGATATGCAACAACACAGAGTCGCCGAGCAGAGGCTGATAGCCAAGTGAGGACGGCCTCAACCAAGATCTTGGGTTCATGTCACAATACTGGTGACCCCACTACACTATATACACACATATAGACACAGTCTTACACACAATCACACTCACACAGACCCTCATGCACACGTTCTCTCTCTCAGATACACAGACCACTTCCCCCAGTCTCACCCACGTGCACACACTCTCAAAGGTATATAGTCTGTCACACACATGCACACTCACACACTCTCACTCTCTCTTCCTCACACACACACATATAAGTCTATGGGGTGAATTTGCATTTGCAGATTTGTATTTGCAGATACATTCTATTCTGTTCAAAAAGCACACACTCTGTAGGGAGTCAGTCCATGTGACATTCCGTAAATTGCTACTTTGGAAACAGAACCGGATGGACTCAAGATTGGGATACAGATAGGCTCTAACCTCGCACCTTTAATGCATTGTCTGAGCTGGGATGTCACTTTTCTTTATAAAACCTTAAGTTATTTCAGGAAAGGAACTTGAAAGAAGTTCTGGGATTTACACATTAATGAATTGAAACCTGCAAACCATTCTAGATGATTAAAGACTTAACAGCAATCTCGGTTTGTTCAATATATCGCATCAGTTGTATGGCACTTCAATTTTTACTATAAATTCTGTGTCCTGTGATCGTGCCCCATGAGCTACCTGAGAAAGGAGCAGTGCTCCAAAAACTTGTACTTCCAAATAAACCTGTCGGTCTATAACCTGGTGTTGTGTGATTTTTAACTGTGTTATTTCTTGAAGAACAATGCCTTTTACTCCTCTCATTTCTTCCAGCTATGAGCATCTATATTGACCTAAGCAATGCCTGCCATTTTCGGGATATGTGGAACATTCTTTGTTCCAATTTCTCCTCAGGTCCCCTCTATTTCCGATTGTCTTGATGATATTTTGTACTTTCACCTTGAAGTGAAAAATTAACTTTAACATTAGATTCGATACAGTATGGAAACAGGCTATTCAGACCAACAATACCACTCCGACCCTCTGAAGAGTAACCCACCCAGACCCATTCCCCCATCCTATACCCCTGACTAATACACCTAAAACAATGGACAATTTACCTAACCTGCATATCTTTGGACTGTGGGAGGAAGCTGGAGCACCCGGAAGAAACCCACACAGACACAGGGAGAATGTGCAAACTCCACACAGACAGTCACCCAAGGCAGGAATTGAACCTAGGTCCCTGGCACTGTGAGGCAGCAGTGCTAACCATTGAGCCACCTTGCTGCCCCCTCATTTCCAATTTCCATCCTCATTTACAAGATTCATTTCTGATTCTTTACTCGCTCTTCCTCTGATTCACTACTTTGATTTCAGTGATAGTTTGTCACAAAGAATATCCTAATCCAGACTTATGTGATTTCTAGAATCTAGTAAAGGAAGAAGATATTTTATTGTCCAAATTAAGGAATGGGTAAAGAGAATATCATCATGTCATCAGACTTGAAGGGAGTTTTAAACATCAAGAAATAAGTCATGAGATGACACAAAACTTAGGGTTTCAAAACTGGAAGTTTGTGTGAATAAAGACTGAAGAAATATTTTTTAAAAATCCATATTTTGGGATCCCTGAGAAAGAAAGGGTTAAAGAAAATGATGTGATGCCTTAATTTCAACAATGATGTGATAGGACGGTATATGTTCATGCTGTAGAGAACCAGCTATTGAAACAAGTAGTAGGGAAATGACAAAACAAAAAGCAGTCTGTGACTTTTGAATTACTGAGTGAGTCAAAATGGCCACCTACTTCCCCCTCCCTATACCGTGAAAATCACAGGAGATACAAGAGAGAATTGCACTTTTTTTTCCGTTTTCAGTGACAAAGCTAAAAAATAACCACAGAATTAATTTAAAAACCTGAAGAAGTAAAAACAATAACAAGGTTATCATTGCTTCAGGAAAGAGTGCCCTAAACTGTATTGTAGCTGAGATCTCACTTCTTTTGACTTCATGATATGAAAGATCAGTTAATCACAGCGTTTCAATCTAACTTTTGAGGGCTTCATTTTCCAGTTACCAGCTTGGATGACTTTATACAGATCTTCAAAGCTAATGATGTTGCCTGAAGCTCTGGTGTCTGACAGTTCACATTCACTTGGCACTCTCCCTTTAGTCATCATTTTAATAATGACTAAAGCAAGGTTTCAAAGATGTTTTAAATTTGAGGATACCTTTGAAAAGGCTATGTATCAATGGTATGTGTTTAACATCAGAACTGAAGATAGGAGGGAGACTATTGATCAGTATATTACCACATGGATACATTTAGTTAAATCCTACAGCTTTGAACAACAGTGAGAGGATCTCATCAGTATGGAGGAGAAAGTGAGGTCTGCAGATGCTGGAGATCAAAGTTGAAACTTTATTGCTGGAACAGCACAGCAGGTCAGGCAGCATCCAGGGAACAGGAGATTCGACGTTTCGGGCACAGGCCCTTCTTCAGGAATGAGCAGAGAGTGTTCAGCAGGAGAAATAAAAGGTAGGGAGGAGGGACTTGGAGGAGGGGCGTTGGAAATGTTATAGGTGGAAAGAGGTCAAGGTGAGGGTGATAGGTCGGAGTAGGATGGAGGCGGAGAGGTCAAGAAGAAGACTGCAGGTCAGGAAGGCCCCAACCGAACTCATCTCGGCATACCTCGACACGGTCCTGTCCCCATTAGTCCAAGAACTCCCCACCTACGTTCGTGACACCACCCACGCCCTCCACCTCCTCCAGGATTTCCGCTTCCCCGGTCCCCAACGCCTCATCTTCACCATGGACATCCAGTCCCTGTACACCTCCATCCCCCATCACGAAGGACTCAAAGCACTCCGCTTCTTCCTTTCCCGCCGTACCACCCAGTACCCTTCCACCGACACCCTCCTTCGACTGACCGAACTGGTCCTCACCCTGAACAACTTTTCTTTCCAATCCTCCCACTTTCTCCAAACAAAAGGAGTAGCCATGGGCACCCGCATGGGCCCCAGCTATGCCTGCCTCTTCATAGGGTATGTGGAACAATCCATCTTCCGCAAATACACTGGCCCCACCCCCCATCTCTTCCTTCGCTACATTGATGACTGTATCGGCGCCGCCTCGTGCTCCCA